>NC_056744.1:1065967900-1066205400 GCF_019279795.1 Protopterus annectens | reverse complement strand
ATTGTACTCAATGATTGGCCTAATGAGGGAAGAGTAGAGGGAGACAATGACTTCTTTCTTCCTGTATGAAAAAACCCTTAGTAATGAGATATACCACATAGTGGCAATGTGGTGGCCAAAAGAGAGGTTGCTGTCAGCCTGTGTTCCCAGATCTCTTATAAAGCCTTCTGTGTTCAGTGGACTGCCATTGATGTGGTAATTCATGGGAACTGGGTTTTTCCCAAAGAGGATGACGACACATTTTTTGGCATTGAGCTTAAGGCCATGGTTCTGACACCAGTCGTCGGTCTCAGTGAGGCCTTTCTGTAGGATGTCAACATCACTTGAGGAGTTAATAATAGCTCCCAACTTGCAATTGTCTGTGAACTTTGTTAGCCAGAGTCCCTTCATGTTGGCCCAGACTTCAGAGAAGTAGATACCAAACATGAGAAGACCCAGGACCGAACCCTATGGGACACCACTCGTGACTGCTCATCAGTCTGACCTGGAGTCAGCTACTTTTACACTGTCGGTTCTACCTGTGAGCCAGTTTGCAACCCACCTAGTGATATAGGGGTTGGTGCCTAACTTAGTGAGTTTTTATATGATTCCTGAGTGGGGAATGGTATCAAAGGCCTTGGCCAGTTCAAGGTAGTCT
This sequence comes from Protopterus annectens, assembly GCF_019279795.1. Taxonomy (NCBI): domain Eukaryota; kingdom Metazoa; phylum Chordata; order Ceratodontiformes; family Protopteridae; genus Protopterus; species Protopterus annectens. Next base: position 1,066,204,763 of record NC_056744.1, on the reverse strand, counting down.
GTATGAACCACCTTGCCTTCATCCACAGCTCTGGTGACTGACTCAGAGAAGTTGACCAAGTTGAGCAGGCATGATCTACCTTTCACAAAACCAAACTTTGTGGGATCAAGAGTTTGGAGGTTTCCTATATCCTTAGCTTTGCATATCAGACTCGTCATACTAATGGGGCAATAGTTCCAAGGGTTTGTAGTTGCTCCACCTTTGTGGAGAGGGATGACTGTAGCAGTGCTCCATTCAGTAGTACCAAAGCCTGAGGTATGTCTGTAATTGAACAGGGCACACAGGTAAGGTGCCAGTTCATTCTGTAGTTCATGTAGAACACAGTCAAGGATATTGTCAGGTCCCATAGAAGCCGTATTCTTGGCCTTGGACAGTGCAGTTTTAACCTGTGCAGCAGTAATACTGGGTGCCTGAGAATCTATTGGTATTGTGACTGGTCCCTTGGGGGGAGGAGTAAAGTTGGCACTGGATCTGTCGGCCAGTATATTGGGAATATCTGTTGGCTCGGTATAGGGGGTACCATTGTGCAGTAGCTCAGAGCAAATATGGGTATTGCTGTGGAGATTATTTACATAACTATAGAAGGCCTTGTGGTTATCTTTACTATCTGCTGCAATTCTGTTTTCATAGCTAGCTTTGGAGGATTTGATGAGGGATCTCAACTTTTTGTTGAGGCTGATAAGGGAGTTTTTCCAGTCTTGGGACTTCACCTTATTCTGCATCAGTTTCCTCCTTCTGTTGTAGTTTGTTTATGGCAGGGGACCACCAGATTGGCTTCCTTTTTTGGAGGAGTACATCTTGGTTCTATTGGGTATGGTGAGATCCATGCATTTATGTATGTGTCTGTACAGTGCATTGGCGTATAATGCAACTAGCCTCCATTTGCATGGATGCCATGAAGTTAGCCATCTCTGTTTTTAGGAGCCCAAAGGTAGCTTTGGAGAAGTTTTTCATGGTGGTTTCCTTTGCAGGGGGTAGGGTAGATGTGGATATCCAAGGTGATTAGTTTGTAGTCAGATCTAACCAGGGAGGAGTTGACTATTGGTGCAGACCAGTGGTCGCCCATGTTGGTAATGACCAGGTCAAGGATATTGCTACCTCTATTGTGGTAAGAATTAGCTGGTCCAGGGCATTGTAATTAATGAATTCCAGGAAATGTTGGGCAAGTGTATTTGTACATGAGTAGCTTTCTTAGTTAATAGAGGGGTAGTTGAAGTCACCCAGTATGAAGTGTTAGGTTGGACCCTAATATTCTCCAGGGTGCTTAAGAACATGGAATGTGAGTCTTGAGACATGGTTTGGGACTTATAGCAAGCTACAACCTGAATTGCTATCTTTCCCCATGTTAGCTGCACCTGAAGTATCTCAGATGCATTAGGTTGGGCTATCAGTCTGGAGGTGTGCGTATCCTTTATGAATATGGAAACACCGCTGTCATTGGAGGTTTGGTCCAAGTTCTGGGGTCAAAAGGTGTGGAATGAGTTGCAGCCTGGTAGTGCCTGGGTGCTTTCTACTGCCTTGAACCAGGTCTCTGTTATTTATAGCAGAGATATCGATGTTCTCCATTTTAAAGAGTGTTTTGAGGGAGTTCATTTTGAGATTTTGACTTCTAGTGTTGAACAGCATGACCCTCAGATTGCATTTGTTTGTAGCTGTTACAGTGATAATTTGGTCTTTGGAACACTGCCTAAAAAAGGCACTATAGGGGTGACAAGAGCCTTGGCCAGTATCCGGAAGCCCAGGGGGTGACAGATGCAGGACATCTCTGGCAAAGTATCGAGGTCTGTCAATCATGTCATCTCAGGCAGACAGATACTGGATCCCCTTAGAATAACACCAGAAACTTAGCCAATTGTTGAAATCAGTCATTTTCTGCTTGTACTGTGGCATAATTCTGGGTGATGGTAGGATGCTGTTCAGGGCTAGGGTCATACCCGCCTGGGCTACATAATCTGAGAGTTCCTCCATGTCTCTCTTTATGTAGTCCAGGAAGGTACGTCTCAGGTCATTCATGGCTATATCTACAATGGCAGAGTCATATTTGTATCTGTTGTTGAGGGACATGAGTGCATGCATTATGTGGTGGATCCTGGCACCTGACAGGCCGCTGACTGTTACGTTCTCCTTACTCAACCTAGTGAGTGGGACATCAGTGTGCCTCACTATTGAGTCACCTATGACTAGTGTGTTGGGCATGCTGTTTTGCCTTAGGGGCTTTGGCTGAGTGGAACACTGTTTAGAAGAGTTATGTGTCTTGTGATTAGTGTTGTGTTGTGGTGGTCGAGTGCATTTCTGCCTTGGAGGTCTCTGCTGTTTGGGTATATTTTTATTGAGAGCCTCTGTAAAGGAGGGTGTGTGGTTTGTGCTTTTATGTGAAGGCAGTGCCTGTGTTTGTTCTGTAGGGCTATGCGTTCCATGTGGTGTGGTGCAAGTGTTGACCTTCTCCTCTTGACCAGCTTTTCTGTTCTTGGCTGGAGAGTGCGTGGCTTCTAATTTGGATATATAAGTGAATCTCTCGCATGTCTGAGTGTTGGGAGGTAAGAGGAAAGGGTTGTCAGTGTACATGAGGCAGTTGCTACATTGCCTCCGGATGCCCAAGTTCAAAAGGTTGATAGGAGAAAGTACAGGGAACTGACCTTTAGACATGCCTGGAGGGGTGGGCATTAATAATAAGTATTGGAGCTGTTTCCTTGTAGAACATTTAGTGCTGGTAGCACTTTTGTGTGCTACAATAATTGCTACAAGAAATCTGGTAAAGTGCTAGACTAATAAGCTAGTAAAAGTGCAGGAGAGGAGAGAACTAGCAGATATATGCGAAAAATTGAACAGCAGACTTTGGCACCATTCAGAAGCTTACAAACAGTCCTGGATACAGCAAATCTGTATCAGGACTAGACTAGTTACAGGAAAGATGGGAAACAAGCGCAAACATGGACTTTTAAACCAGAAAGTTGAAAGAGATGGAAAACTGCGCAAATAGCCAAGAAACTGCAATTTCTGGAACAGCAACCACTCCTCTTATAGTAGATAGGCTACCTAGTGCTTACCACTCCCACTGATAAGCCAGAAGGCTTCCCTCCAACACAGAAAGGTTTGGGAGGCTCAGAAGTTTACAAACAGTCCTGGCTACAGCAAAGCTGTGTCTGGACTAGACTAGTTATAGGAAAGGCAGGAAACAAGCTTAGAATTTTTTTTTTATGCCAGTTATTTAGCCTCAGGAAATGACAGAAAACCTGTTTTACTTTGTATCTCTTTGTTAATTGCTTTATAGTGGATATAAACATATTGCTGTAGGTTATAATTTGACCTGAGGGTAGGAAGTCCAATACATTCAGCTTCACTACCCTATCCAACACTCTCACACCCCCCTTACTCTCACATTATAGTACCTACATATAAATTTAGCTTGTGACTCTTATTCCAAAACCTTCTCCAAATGGCCTTACCACTGCCTTGCATACACTTCTGTCTCTTGTTTCCTACTTCCCTATCTCTGTTTAATTTTTAGCCCCATTCCCAACTTTTGCTGTCCCATACTGCTTTGCACTATATGCATTCATAATCATAACCCTCTCTAATAATGCCTATCTACTCCACACTGTATCTTTTACTTTTCACAAATAGGCCATGATTTCTTCTTATTTTGACTACATCATTATACTCTAGCCTTTCATAGCCCTCTAATACTTACATTCCAGAGAAGATATCAGGGCAAACTAACTCTCCTTTTATAGAAAATACTCCTTACCTATCCTCCACCAGCTTTCAGAACCGCCATCACTGAATCTTCTATTGTCCTGCAACTTCTTGTTTCCTTCTTCATTGCTACTTCCCCACTCCCTGACATCCATAAAATGCAGATTCCTGTACTTAATTATACTGTTCTTCAACTTATCCTCTATTCTTCTCTTCCTATTGTGCTATTTTTTATCCTACCATGACTCATTAATATCTCTCAATATCTCTCCAGCTCTCTCCCAACCACCTATCCATACCTATTCTTTACACTTGCCACACATTGCACCAAATCTATTTAATATTGCTCCTCACTTTTATTCCAAATATAAACTGATTAGATGCACTTCAACACACACAAAACAAAATTAAGTGCAAGATTCCTCTCCAAAAAACAAGCATGCATAATTCCCCAATATACTAAAATCCTTCTAGCAGGAGATATACACCCTAATCTCGGCCACATCTATCACAATGAGCACAGAGATAATTCTCTCCCACACCCCCAACGACAGCCAACCCCCAACCCTGGTGATCTAATTATTGCTGCGATAAATGTTAGAAGCATAAGAAATAAAACTGCTGAACTACATACCCGGAATACCTAACACAAGCCTGAAGCTGCTCACTGTAACTGAAAATTGGTGTAAACCCAGCATGGATGACTCTGAAGTTATACCTCCTGGCTATAATAATCATGCATAATGACTGTATAAAGAGGAAAGGTGGCAGTATTGATTTAATATTTTCCAACACTTGCCAAATTTCCCCTTACAGCAAACCAACACCAAAATTCAGTTCAGCAGAGCTTCTTATTGCTTTCCAAAAATAAACCATATAATATACATTACTGTCCTTTACATCCCTCCTGGTGACAATATAGTTATACTGGAAGATATACTACATTGGATATCTATAACATTTCCACAAGAAAAAATACTACTAGGTGAAGTGAATGTCAGTTGGGTGGACGTAAACTCTAACTCCCCTACATCTAGCCTGAACTTATATGGTTTCACACAACTAATTATTAGCCCCACACATTATATCAAGACATCAAATTCCCTATTAGACTGGATCCTAGTATCAGACCCTAGCAAATACACCATCATAGGTTCATGGGTAGGTACTAGGCTATTGGCCCTAGGGCCTATATAAGCCTAGCCAAATTGTACCTTGGTTTTTGCCACCCAAGAAAATTATTTTTCTGTACCCCTGTCAAGTAGAGACACAGAAGTGATCCCTGGGGTGAATTTCCTATCTCCCATCCAATCATCATGATTTTTCTTGAAGAGTGCTAATGAGGAGCTTTGTTTGATATAGATAGGTAGTTTGTTCCAGAGTATGGGAAGTCTCTGGGAAAGGAATCTATCCCTCCAGCATGTTCTGTTTATTGTGGTGTCAAGGTTTAAGTCCCTAGAGCATGTAGCTCAGAGGGATTGGGATTTCGTTAAGTGGAGCATGTCCAACAGCTCTGGGTTTGACATAGCTTTGTATTTTAGGCAGAGATCACCTCTTAGTAGGCGATATGTGACAAAGTAAAGCTGGAGGTTTTTGAGACGGTATGCGTAGGGCATCTGTTTGAGGCCGGTAATCCTCTTTGTGGTTTATTTCTGTGGATGTTCTGTTCCAGTTGTTGTAGATGTCTTGTAAGGTACATACCAAAAAAGGTGTTGTACTCTATAATAGGTCTAATGAGAGATGAGTAGAGGGGAACAATGACCTCTTTTTTCCTGGATGAGAAACCTTTTGTGATGAGGTGTGCCACGTAGAAGGATTTCCTGACTACTGTGGCGCCGTAATTATCAAAGGAGAGACAACTGCCCACCTGTGTCCCAAGGCCTCTTATCACACTTTTGGTGTTAAGTAGACTACCGCCTATGTGGTAGTTCATGGGTACAGAGTTTTTAACCAAAAGGGATGACGATGCACTTTTTGGCATTGAGCTTGTGGCCATGGCTTTGACACCAGGCATCTGTCTCAACGAGGCCCTTTTGTAGGCTGTCCACATTGTTAAGAGTTTTGATTATGGCTCCTAGTTTGCAGTCATCTGCAAACTTTGTTAGCCAAAGACCTTCTGTGTTAGCCTGTACTTCAGAGAAGTAGATACCAAACAGGAGAGGACCTAGGACTGAACCCGGTGGTACTCCACTTGTCACTGGTCTGAAGTTGGATTTAGAGTCAGTTACTTTCACAGTGTGGGTTCTATCAGTGAGCCAGTTGGCAACCCATCTTATGACATAGGGATTTATACCTAGTTTACTTAGTTTATCTATAATTCCAGAGTGGGGAATGGTGTCGAAAGCCTTGGCAAGATCTAGATAGACAGTGTGAACCACTTTACCCTCATCTACGGCTTTGGTGACCGCTTCAAAGAAGTCTTTCTGGTTTAGAAAAATGAGCCAAACAGCTGAATTAAAATAAAATAATTTACTGCAAAAGAACTCAGATAAAAATAGAAAGTAAGCACTTTCATAAGGCACAATAGCCAAACTTCATTTGACAAATTCATCTCACAAGTGCTCAACATTTATATCACAAACCACACCCACTAAACAAGTAATCCACAATTAATCACTTAAAATACATACTTGCAGAATGATTGTATATTATATATAAATAAATCATACTTAAAAACACAATATATATATATATATATATATATATATATATATATATATATATGTTATACAATAATAAACAATTCATGGGTATAAATGTTATTGTTGTGATTATAAAATTACCTATCCAATACCCTAAGCTTCAATTTGCTACTAATAGAAATAACATAATTCAAACCAGGGTGTACATGGGCATTAAGGAAGACCTGCCACCGAACTTCCTTGTTCTCCAACCATAGTTTCCAAGGACCGCCCCTGTCCCCTCTTCTAACCTGTTGCAACACCAAAAATTAAAAAATTTAAAACATGATCAGGGAATTTTTTAATATGCCTGTATAGGGCATTCTTTTCATCACAATGGCAAACATACATATGTATGCATTTTATATATATATATATATATATATATATATATATATATATATATATATATATGGGTCTATATGACTTGGTCGACAGTTTATTTGGTCAACAGTTCATTTGATCGACAAGCATTTACCCCCTTCCCCAATGTTGTGTGACCCTGGAGTTGTTATATATAGTTAGGGGGGGTGTGGGGGGCACAGCCCCCCACATTGGGGGGGTGGTTGGCGAAGCCCCCCACCTAAAATGCTTGTCGATCAAATGAACTGTCGAGCAAATAAACTGTCGACCATATGAACTGTCGACCAAGTCATATAGACCCATATATATATATATATATATATATATATATATATATATAAATTTTTTTGTGTTTTTAAGTATGATTTTTTTATATATAATATACAATCATTCTGCAAGTATTATGTATTTTAAGTGATTAATTGTGGATTAATTGTTCAGTGGGTGTGGTTTGTAATATAAATGTTGAGCACCTGTGAGATGAATTTGTCTGTTGAAGTTTGACTATTGTGCCTTACGCAAGTTCTTACTTTGTATTTTTATCTGAGTTCTTTTGCAGTAAATTATCGTGTTTTAATTCAGCTGTTTGGCTCATTTTTTTTTCTATCAGGTTTGGGAGACATGATCTGCCTTTTACAAACCCGAACTGGATAGGGTCCAGAGTTGGAGATTAACAATGTCATTGTTTATAAGTTACATGATTACACATTCCATAGCCTTGCAGACCAGGCTCATCAGGCTAATGGGGCGGTAGTTCCTGGGGTCCGCGGTGGCTCCCCCTTTGTGGAGTGGGATAATCGTTGCTGTGCACCATTCAGTGGGCACAAAACCTGAGGTGAGGCTATGATTGAACATGGTATTTAGGTGGAGTGTAGTTCATGTAGAATGCAGCCTGGGATATTGTCAGGTCCCATGGATGCTGTGTTCTTGGCATTGGAGAGTGTGTTTTTTACCTGTGCAGCCGTGATTATAGGAACTTTGCATTCTTCCGGTATGGAGATGGGCCCTTTAGGGGATGAGAGAAGGGTAAAGTTAGCACTGAACCCTTCTGCCAGGATGTTGGCAATATCAGTTTGTTCTGTATATTTAGTGCCATTGTGCTGTAACTCAGAGCAGATCTGAGTGTTGCCATTGAAATTCTTGACATAGCTATAGAATGCTTTGTGGTTGTCTTTAGAATCAGTGTTGATTTTGTTTTTGTAACTAACTTTGGAGGATTTTATGAGGGATCTCAGCTTCTTACTGAGGCTGACCACAGAGTTCCTCCAATCATGAAATTTTACTCTTTTTTGCAACAGTTTCTTTCTTCTGTTGTAGAGTTTATTATGGCAGGGGACCACCAGATTGGCTTCCTTTTTTTGGAGGATAGCATCTTGGTTCTGTTAGGGATTGCATGATGCATGCATTCGTGTAAGTGCTTATAAAGTGCAATTGTATAGGATTCAGCACTCGTACCTCTATTGTCCGTCAGAATGGGTGTCATGAAGTTTGCCACTTCTGTCTTAAGAAGCGTGAGTTTGGCTATGGAGAAATTTTTTACAGTGGTTTCCCTAATGGGGGTGGGGTGGGATGTGGATGTCTAGGGTGATTTGCTTGTGGTTGGATCTGACCAACAAGGAATTGACCTCTGGTGTGGAACACTGGTTGCCCATGCTGGTAATGACCAGGTCTAGGATATTGCTGCCCCTGGTGGGGGTGTGGATAAGTTGATCCAAGGTGTTGGAATTTATGAATTCCAGAAAACGTTGAGCACATGAATAGTTTTGCCAGTTAATGGTGGGGAAGTTGAAATCGCCCATTTTTAGGGTGCTAGGTTGTACCCTAATATTTTCCATTGTCTCAAGAAATGAGGAGAGGGACTCCTGGGGCATGGTGGGGGATCTGTAGAAAGCTACAATTTGGATTGTGGTCTTGCCCAGAGTTAGTTGCACTTGAATAATATCAGATGCATTATGCTGAGCAACTAGCCTGGAGGTGTGGATATCCTTAATGAATATGGACAAGCCTCCACCTTTAGTGCTTCAGTCCAGGTTAGGTGGTCGAAAGGTGTGGTATGAATTATAGCCTGGTAATGCAGGGGTGCACTCTGGAGCCTTGAACCAGGGCTCTGTCACTGCACAGATGTCGATGTTCTCCATTTTAAGGAGTTCCTCGAGTGAGTGCATTTTGAGGTTTAGACTTCTAGCATTAAGTAGCATTACCCTCATATTTTGCTTGCTTGCAGGTACAATGTCAGACCCACTCGGTGATCATCTCTCAATCTATATGAGCAGACATCTCTCACATCTAATTAAATGGTATATTTATAAAACAACACGGAACCTTTACAAGTTTAACTTAGAAATATTCATTACAATATTATCATCTATTAACTGGAACTTCCTCAAAATCTGCCCCTTAGATGATGTTATAAATCAATTCAATATAACTTTTTAAATATCCTAAATAGCCTTGCATCCCCCTTGAAGAAAGAGACTAAAGAGTGGCGTACAGCAACAGTGGTCCCTCTCCACAAAGGTGGTGCCTCAACGGATCCTGGAAACTATCGCCCCATAAGCCTGACTAGCTTGGTCTGCAAAGCTATGGAAAGGATCATCATGGACCTCATAAATAAAGATATTGGGGACCTACAGACACTGGATCCTACCCAGTTTGGCTTTGTTAAGGGCAGATCCTGCCTCTTAAACCTGGTCGATTTCTTTGAAACAGTCACCAAGGCCATTGACGAGGGGAAGGTGGTCCACACAGCCTACCTGGACCTCGGAAAAGCCTTCGATACAATACCCCACTCGGGCATTATAGATAAGCTCACCAGCTTAAATATAAACCCCTATGTCACTAGATGGGTTGCAAACTGGCTCAAGGACAGAACCCACATGGTTAGAATTGCTGGAGCCATGTCAGACTCCAAACCAGTTACAAGTGGCGTCCCACAAGACTCAGTCCTGGGACCTCTCTTGTTCGGTATATATTTCTCAGTGGTACAGGCCAACATGGAAGGACTGTGGCTGACCAAGTTCGCAGATGTCTGCAAACTGGGTGACATAATCAACTCTCCAGCTGACACAAGCATCCTCCAAAAGGGCCTCATAGAAACAGACAACTGGTGCCAGAGCCATGGCCTCAAGCTAAACGCCAAAAAGTGTATAGTCATCCCCTTTGGCAAAAACAAAGTGCCCACAAATTACCACATAGGTGGTAATCCATTAAGTACAGAAGAAGTCATTAGGGACCTGGGGACCCAAGTTGATAGCAATCTCTCATTTGACAACCACGTGGCCAAAGTGGTTAGAAAAACATTTTATATAGCCCACCTAATCATGAAGGATTCACATCTAGATCAGGGAAGTCATCGCACCTCTTTACTCATCCCTCATCAGGCCCATAATTGAGTACAATGCCTTTGGGATGTACCTTACCAGACACCTGCAGCAACTGGAAAGACCCCAAAAGTACCTCACCAAGAGGATCAAAGGGCTCAAACAGATGCCATATGCTGCCCGGTTAAAGAAACTCCAGCTCTACTCAGTGGCATACCGTCTGATCAGAGGCGATCTGTGCCTGATGTATAAAGCCATGTCCAACCCGGAATTAATGGACATGCTGCACCTCAGAAAATCCAAATCCCATCGAGCTATGCACTCGAGAGACTTGAACCTCAGCACTGAAATAAATAGGACATGCTGGAGGGACAGATTCATAACCCAGAGGCTCCCTTCACTCTGAAATAAAATCCCAGTCCAGGTTAGGCAGAGTTCCACATTGACTCTCTTCAAGAGGAATCTTGATGAGTGGATGGGAGATCATAGGTTTACCCCGGCTATCACTTCTGTGTCACTGTTAGACAGAGGCACAGTATACTAACCTCAAAAAAAGGCGTAGCAAAATTAATTTAAAATGGGTGGCGAAAGCCAAACACACTCTGGCTAGGCTTACAAATGCCCTAGGGCAGATAGCCTAGTATGAACCTATGAACCTATGAACCTATAAAAAATGATGCAATTTGGCTATCCAAAAAGATATGAATGCTAATGCAGGACACAGAAAAAGCTTGGAAAGAATGGCAAACATATAACACACCTCAATAGCTTGAAAACTTCAGAATGTTTTGCAATCATGCTAAAAAGCAAATAAACGAAGACAAACACTATACTATAATAGGTTTCAGAATAATACTAAACACAACCCTAAAAAAGTTTGGACATCTGTTAAAGAAATTTTACATCCCAGCCAAAGAATTAATCCAAACCCCTCTCCCGATAACTTACCACTTGAAACTGCAGTATGGTTCATATCTTGTTTTATAGATAGTATAGCATCTCTTACCAAGGATTCATCAATATCTAATCCCAACCCTGCCCAACAGCCACATAGCACCACATCCACTTTTACCATCAAACCTGTGCCCACATCCTATATAAAACTACTCTTAAGCAAACTTAAACCATGCTTTTCTTTAGCTGATGCCCTTCTAAGTGAGTTCCTAAAAAATAACATCGCCTCTCCTGTTTCAGTATAAATAGGTCAACCTAGGAATCCCATAGAAAAAGTCACACATTATCCCTCTGCACAAAGGAGGAAATTCAGCAGACATTAATAATTTTAATCCTATAGCAATCTTATCTCCCCTAACTGAAATAATTGAAAAATGTATTGAAAAACTTGCTAGATTATCTCCTACAGGAGGAACTCCTATCCCTTAAACAACACGGCTTCTGTTCTTCCCATAGTACTAGCACTGCCCTTCTAGCCTATATAGATACTCTCAATAAAGCTAGAAATAATGGCAAATTAGTGTCTTTTTTTATTTCTAGACTTGTCTCTCTGCCCACCCTTCTGTGGTTTAAAAGCTACCTGCCCAATAGGTATCAGTCCGTAAAATGGCAATCCACGCTCTCTCCTTAACTCCCAGTCACCACTGGTGTACCACAAGGCTCTATCCTTGGTCCCCTCCTCTTTAACATTTTCACCATACACCCTCTATACATCCACACAACAAGCCACCCTAATGCAATAAGCAGATAATTCCACTCTCATTTGCACATCTGATAACATGGTACACCTCAAAAAATTGCTCAGGAAGGTTTAATACCTACTGAAACCTGTCTTTGTAACTCACAACTCATACTCAACCCAAAAAAAAGACCAAACTGCTTTTTTTTCCTCTTAAATCCTTTTCTCATGAAAAAACAAAATTTAAAGCACTCTCTCTTGATAATGCAACTATTGAAGTCACTTCTCATAGCAAATTGTTAGAGGTGATGGATGATAATATTGCATTCAACCAGCATATACAAAATTGCATTAGAAAAACTCATCAAAAACTAGGGGTGCTTTACAAAGCCAAACACTTTCTCAGTGATGCAGCTAAAACTACACTTGCCACTATTTATCTCTACCCCATGCTCCCATCCTTACTAACCTCCAGGCTTCACAAAAATTAAAACTTGAACAATGCTATAACAAAGTTGCTAAATTTGCAGTAAATAACATTTTTCAGAACTCCGTCAAAGATAGTGTGTAGCACTCTAATAACCAATAATCCACCAAAAATGCTTCAAAAAGTCGCTGCAAGTCTCCAAAAAAGATTTCGCTCCGTTTATTCAAATCCAATAATACATTAACGCACTTAACATTGTCAAAAACAGTACGCGTTTTCGTCCCTCTCTATCAGGACTTCATCAGACAATTTAATAAATGATTCTCAACTGTTTAAATACTTTAATCACTACCTTGTTATCCAATAAAACAGTTAAAACATTTCAAATGCGCCAATCCTTTCAGTCTGTTATATCATTAATATTAAAAAGCACTAATACATATTCATAAGTATAGAATTTAAACATCTGATAAGTACTACTGCCGTTCTCCTGTTGTGCTTTAATTTTATTTGAAAAATGTGTTAAATATAACTTTTGACCTTTAAAACAATCCCTATATGTTTGTTGTAAATAAAACTCATTCTAAATGTTTACTATATAAAAATAGTTCTGTATATATTCTTAAGATCATGTTCCATGAACCTCTTTCAGAAAATCTGATAAATTGTTCAGAACCCACTAATGTATAGCACTAAAAGCCTACATTTCTTAGAACTCTTATCAGCTAACATATACACAGCTTCTTACTGCCTATAAAATTATCCAGCATCCATTTGCCTGCCCAGCATTAAAAAGCATTCTATACAACTATGTTCCCAGTCGATCATTGCAATCCAGTGACCAAAAATATCTTACTGTCTACAAAATTATCAATTCTGTAGGTCATGGTTTGACATCCCTGTACTGGCCTAGTAATCAAGGAGCCTCAATCCTCACCACTGGTAACACTGAGAGACGTACATATTGGGAGGATGACAAGTGCACACACAATAAAGTACAATTTCCCTTAAGAGCAAACAAAGATCACAGTCAGTCTGGGGCTAGTTTCTCCCTCTTTCTCCAGATCCCCAATAAGACTCCCCACTGGCACAGCTATAGGGTTAAGATCTCCAGATCCCCAATAAGACTCCCGACTGGCACAGCTATAGGGTTAAGATCTCAGCCAAGTGACCAAGCTAAGACCTATAGCACACTCTCTATCCAACCAGTGCTTTGTGTCCCTGCCCAAGTAGCTGACACACACACACACACACACACACACACACACACACACACACACACACACACACACACACTTTGAGATTTGATTGATACACAAACACACACACATACCTAGGAAAGGGTGGCACAGGTTTACTAGCTATGCCCCCTTCTGCTCAGACTATAAGGTAGTACCAGCTGCCACCAGCCAACCTACTTATCAGCTACTATAAGGCCCTTACAAAGGGTGTCCAATCCTACTGTGTAATTCTACTATTATCCAAATGGTAGTTTTGACCAAGACTTGCAAGGTTATTTATTAGTGGCCTGTACAGTGTCACCAAATACATATGCAAGTACTCTCAGAGCTTAAATATGTCTCACAAATATCAGCCACAAAGATAGTTTAAATATATTTAATAATAAATAATAAAAGAACAAAACAATACTCAATAAACAAACAGTTACTTCAGAGTTCAAAATCACAGGAAATATTTTAAAACAACATTGCATGACAGTCTCAAATAAATACAGAAACATCTAAACTAATATTTACTATATTCCTATCTATATCTAAAAGAAATAACTTTTCCTCTAGTTGCTTACTATTAGCAAGGCAAGTGCAGATGGTGATGATGATGGATGTTTCCCGGTCATAGACAAAATACAAAATGCATAGTCTCTCTCTGAGTGAGTTTTAAATTAATATCAAACATTACTGCTGGGTTAGCTTGCATGACATCACTCTTTGTCACCTGACTTCAGTTCCCAGGCTAAAACAGAAACTAAGAATTTTAACATCTCTGCATTAAAAATACATATCTCTCAGATGTTTTGCTCAGAACGGTGTAGCTGCTAGGAAGTTATAAAGCAATAAAACACTTTACATTTTAAACCTTAAAATTACTTTTCTTTTCAGACAATAGAAAAACTTCTAGCTTTCATATCAGTATTCACAAATGACATAGAATAGAATTATTTACAAAATTCCAGATAGCTGGGCTGGCAGTGTCACATCCCCCCCGAAAACTCAAGCTAGTTTTTCAAGTGACCCTTGAGAAATGTTGCTTGAGAGGGTTGAGCCTATCTAGGAATACCTTAATCCATTCCCTGTCTTGAGACCCCATCTGTATTTGCATTGCTAGCCCTACTACGGTGCTGCACTGTCATATCATATGCTTGCAACCCTAGACTCCATCTTAGTAACTTGGCATTTTGCTGGCTGGCTTGATGTAGCCATGTTAAGGGATTGTGGTCTATAACTACAGTGAATTTCCTTCCATACAGATAAGATTGAAGTTTCTGTAGTACTCACACTATGGCTAGGCATTCCTTTTCTACAGCTGCATTGCATTCCTCCCTGGTTTGGAGCCTAAGACTGAGATATACCACCAGGTGCTCTTCTTCCTCTGAGGAAACCTGGTTAAGTATAACCCCCACCCCATGGTTTGAAGCATCCACCTACACAATAAATTATTTGCTGTAATCTGGACTGGCTAACACAGGGGGTCTTCCCAAAGCTCCTTTAAGCTTCTAGAATGCCTGCTCACATGCTAGGGTCCACACTACCTTATTTGGCCTGTATGTCCTTGTCAGGTCTGTGAGGGGAGCAGCTATCATGCTATAACAGGGACAAACTTTCTGTAGTACTCTGCTGTCTCTAAGAATGCCCTCACCTGCTTTTTGGTAACAGTGGCAGGTCATGCCTCAATGGCTTCCACTTTGGCAGGTTCTGGCCTGATCTGACCACTCCCCACTCTATGTTCCAGGTAGGAGACATCTGCCATACCAACCTGACATTTGCTGGGCTTAATGGTCAACCCTGCCCTTTGTAGCCTGCCCAGCCCCTCCCTGATATGTTGAAGGTGCTCTTGCCAGAAATGGCTGTAGATGGCAATATCATCTAGGTAAGCAAGGACAAAATCTCCTGATCCTGCTAGGATACAATCTACCAGCCTTTCTAAAGTTGTTGGGGCATTTTTCATCCCAAAGGGGATCTTTGTGAACTCATAAAAGCCAAAAGGAGTCACAGAGGCTGACCTCTTTCTAGAACTGGGAGTCAGGAGCACCTGCCAGTAACCCTTGGTAAGATCAATAGTGGTAAGTTACTTAGCCCCACCCAGCTGCTCTACAGCTTCATCTGTCCTAGGCATGGGGTAAGCATATGACTCTGTGTGACTATTTAATTTCTTGTAGTCCACACAGAACCTGGTGCTGCCATCCTTCTTTGGTACTAGCACTACTGGGGAGGCCCATGGACTGCTGGACTCCTGGATTATCCCTAGTTCCAACATTTCCTGTATTTCCTCCCTCAGAATCTGTTTGACTCTCTCAGGCACCTTATAATGGAGCTGCTTAATAGGCCTTTAGGGTCCTGTATCCACATTGTGCTGCACCGGGGGGGGGGGGTGCACTCTGGTTTCCCAGTGAACATGCCCTCAAACGTCTGTAACACTGCTTGGATTTCTCAAACCTTGGTAGGGGATAACTGCTGGGATATTGCTCCCCCTTCCACTGAGGTGTCAGTCTGAGCCTCACTGAGGAGATCAGTCACAAGATCCCCCTCAGACACCTCCTGCCATACACTGCAAATACTTAGCACAAGGGCCTCCCTATCATGGTAAGTTTTCATCATGTTAACATGGCACAATTTGTGCCCTTGCCTCCTGCTTAGCAGTTTTACCATGTGGTTAACATCACTGACCTTCCTTACCATGGGTCCTGCCCAAGTTGCTTGCAGCTTGTTGTGCATGACAGAAATGAGAACCATTTACCTGTTGCCCTACAGCATACTCTCTAGCTTAAGCATTCCTCTCATACCAGACCTTTTTCTGCTGTTGGGCTTCTGCCACATTCTCCTGGGCCAAGCCCATGAGTTCCTTGAGCCTTGTCCTGATGTTTAGGATATATGCCACAACAGACTCCTTGTGGGATTCACACTCACCCTCCCACTCATCTCAAATCAAATCTAGAGGTCTGCTCACCCTATGCCCATACAACAACTCAAAGAGTGAAAACCTGTGGATTCCTGGGGCACCTCTCTGTAAGCAAACAGATGGGGCAAATATTTGTCCCACTTCCTCTTAAACTGGTCTGCAAATACTCATAGCATCATTTTAAGTGTAGAGTTTAACCTCTCAACAAGACCATTAGTCTGGGGATGGTAGGGGGTGGTCTTTAGGTGCTTCACCCCACAGTACTTCCACAGACAAGCCAGCAGGTCTGACATGAAATTGGCTCCTCTTTCAGTCAGTATTTATTTTGGGAAACCTACCCTGCTGAAAATCTCTAACAAAGCATTTGCCAACTGTTCTGCCTCATTGGAGGACAGAGCCACTGCCTCAGGGAATCTGGTAGCATAATCTACTATCACTATGATATATTTTTCCCTATATAACTTGGGGTATTCAGAGGCCCCACAATATCCATAGCTATCCCCTGAAATGGCTCTCCAATCACAGGCAAAGGCATCAAAGGAGCTTTCACCTTGTCTCCTGTCTTGCCTACCCTTTGGCACTGCTCACAGGTTCTGCAGTATCCTGTTACATCTCTGGAAATCCCAGGCCAATAGAAGTTCTGCATAACAGGTCTCTTCATATGCTTTATGCCCAAATGACCTGCAAAGGGAATATCATGGGCTAGGCTAGAAGTGCCTGACGGTAAGCTCTGGGCACTACCAACTACTGTATTCTTTCACCCTCTAACCCTCCCCCAGGGATCCACTCTCTATATAGTAACCCTTTTGTCCCAGTATACAGATTCCCCCTTCCCTTGTGAATCAGGTTCCTCACTAGCTACCTCCCTCAGGCCTTGTAATGTAGGGTGTGATAGCTTAGCCTGTCTCAACTCTCTCTTTTAGTACTCCTTCCCAGCTTCCCTTCCACAGGAAGTCTGGTATTCTCTGACGGTGGTGCCTCACCATCAGCCTGGGTACTACTACTACTCACCTGTGCCATTGCAGTCACTCTGTTCGAGGGAACATCAGTACCCACAGACAGCTGTAGCTCACCTTCAGTCTCACTGCTACTGGGTAGCTCCCTCTCTGAAGTAACCACCTCACTAGTCCTGGCTGCAAGTGTGTGGTTTGTCTGGGTGTCCCCCAGGCTACCAAACCCACATGCTTGTCTCCAAGCCTGACTGCGTGTAATTGCATGTACACACGGTACTGCGTTATCAAAATAATTCCCTATCAGGACATCTGCAGAGATATCCTCAAACACACCTACTTGCTGGCTTCCTTTTCCACCCTCCCTTTCAAGGTAAACCCTAGCCAAAGGTATTTGGAATGGGGTCCCACCTAAAGCTCTGAATGGAGTAGACTACACAAACAAGTAGTGCTCCTCTTTAACCATTGCAGGCTTCACATTGGTTAGGTTAGAGGCTGTGTCTCTCTTAGCAATGGCCTCATTCCCATTCACTAAGATAGCATATAACCT
Source organism: Protopterus annectens (assembly GCF_019279795.1). Classification (NCBI taxonomy): domain Eukaryota; kingdom Metazoa; phylum Chordata; order Ceratodontiformes; family Protopteridae; genus Protopterus; species Protopterus annectens. The sequence continues at coordinate 1,066,187,006 of NC_056744.1, read as the reverse complement.
CTTGTGATAGTTTGGTACCCTTGTTGTCTCAAGATAACTTACTACCGGAATTATGTCATTCCCATTTACTGGCTCTCCCAACTTTTGTTCCCCACCTTGCCCCCATGGACATTTATATGCTACATGGCCCCATTGGTTGCATTTAAAACATTTTACCCTTGGTCCTGGACATGTGCTTGGACTAATGGCTTCCCCTGCTACTGGTAGACTTTGTTGGGGCTGTCTGGGCTGTCCACTATGGGTACCCTTATACCTATGAGCAGCACTGGGTGTCCCTTTCCTGTGCAGTGATGCCCTGATTGCTAGGTATAGGTCTCTCTTCTTCCCCAGCTCATCTGCAGTAGTGCATTGTCTATCAGCTAACCAGATTCTTGTTTCCTCAGGCAAAGTGCTAAGGGCTTGTTCCCTCACCAAAAGGTCTGCCAGGCCTTCAAAAGTGGTGACCTGACATCGACTCACCCACCTATGAAAATAAGTGCTTAGTTCAGCAATATATTTACACACACTTTCATTTGCCTTGAATCTATGCTCACAAAACTTTTTCCTATAAGCTTCAGGTGTTAACTTAAAACATTCTATCAAACAGTTTTTTACAATATTATAATTTAAACAATCAATGCCAGACAGTTTAGAAATAACAGTTACAGCTTTACCATGGAGTAAGGGGCTCAGGAACTGTACCCAGAGCCCTTGGTCAACATTATACTGTTTACATACTCCTCAAACATATGAATGAAACTATCAAAATTATCCCCCTCTGTAAATTGTGGAAGAAATTTACCGACCTTTGTTGCTTCTGGGGTTCAGTTACTCCCTTCCCCATTACCTCCATGACTCTGGTGAAGAATGTGCATCTCCTTTTCATGTTGCTTCTGCCTCTCCTTCTCCTCAGCCTCCAACCATCACAGTTTTTCATTTTCCTCAGCCTCAAGACATCTCAGTTTCTCTGCTGCTTCTATTTCCAAACACTTGGCCTCCAGCTCAGTTCTCTTTAACTCCAGATGGATTTTTAAGTCCTCTGTGGAAAGGCTGAGCTGTCCATTTTCTGAGAGTTGTACATCTCCACTGCCAGTCTAATTGTCCTTCTAGTTGCTATTCTGTGATGCAGCTGTGACTAAAGCTGCAATCATGTCTACTTTAGTCAGGTTTCCTACAACAGTCATTTAGCCTGGCACATTTCAGACAACTGGCTCCTTGTCAGCTTGCCATACTCCTCTGCTGACATGCTTGCCTGCTCTCCCTGACTAACTAAGCTAACAAAAAAAAAAAAAAAACAATTGTGATATGAACTCTGAATGTTCACTGCATGGCTGATTGAGAGTACAAAATCCTTCAGTGACCACTGTACATAGGCTACAGGAAATCAATATCCACACCACTACAAGCCAATTAGTATGTGACATGGCTAACCCCCTGCCAACCAATTAATATGTGATGTGGATATCCCACCATTGCTCAACAATTAATATGTGATGCCTCTGCACTGGCACAGTAATCAAGGATCCTCAATCCTCAACACTGGCAACAGTGAGGGACGCACACAATGGAAGGATGACAAGTACACACACAGTAAAGTACAATTTCCCTTAAGAGCACACAGCAATCACAGTCTGTCTAGGACTGGTTTCCCCATCTTTCTCAAGATCCCCAATAAGGCAACCCACTGGTACAGCTATAGGGTTAAGATCTCTAAGACCTACAGCACCCTCTCTGTTCAACCACTGCTTCGTGTCCCTGCCCAAATAACTGACACACACACACACACACACACACACACACACACACACACACACACACACACACACACACACACACTTTGAGATGTGATTGATATACAAACACACACACACACACACACACACACACACCTGGCAAATGCTGGCACAGGTTTACTAGCTATGCCCCCTTCTGCCCAGACTATAAGGTAGTACCAGCTGCCACCAGCCACCCTACTTATTAGCTACTATAAGGCCCTAACAAAGGGTGTCCAATCCTACTGTGTAATTTTACTATTATCCAAATGGTAGTTTTGACCAGGACTTGCAAGGCTATTTAGGAGTGGCCTGTACAGTGTTACCAAATACATATGTAAGTACTCTAAGAGCTTAAATATGTCTCACAAATATCAGCCACAAAGATAGGTTTAAATATATTTAATAATAAATAAAAGAACAAAACAATACTCAATAAACAAACACAGTTACTTCTGATTCAAAATCACAGGAAATATTTTAAAACAACATTGCAGGACAGTCTCAAATAAATACAGAAAACATCTAAACTAATATTTACTATATTGCTATCTATAGATAAAATAAATTACTTTTCCCTGGTTACTTATTATTATCAAGGCAAGTGCAGATGGTGATGATGATGGATGTTTCCCGGTCAAAGACAAAATACAAAATGCATAGTCTCTCTTTGAGAGAGTTTTTTAAATTAATAAAAAATATTACTGCTGGATTAGCTTGCATGACATCACTCTTTGTCATCTGACTTCAGTTCACAGGCTAAAACAGAACTAAGAATTTTAACATCTCTGTTTTAAAAATACGTATCTTTCAGATGTTTGCTCAGAACTCTGTTGCTGCTAGGAAGTCATAAAGCAGTCAAGCACTTTACATTTTAAACCTAGTAATTACTTTTCTTTTCAGACAATAGAAAAACTTTTAGCTCAAGACAATGTGTCAGCTTGCTGCATTGAAAGTAACTTTTATAGTGCATCATAAAGCACTTAATTTCAACTTAATTTCTTGAAGTTTTGTATGTTAATCTTCTATGTTCCAGCAGGGTATTGCTGTGGTTACATTCTTGAAGCTCAGGACAATATATTCAGTTCTGTATAAATCATATCCGTATTCACAAATGACATAGAATTATTTACAAAATTCCAGATAGCTGGTCTGGCAGTGTCACACATGGTCTGTACTTGTACAAGGTTGCTAAGACCTCTATCCATCAAGTCAATATCCTCCCTCCCATCTTTCACAACCACTCCTTAAGACTTTTTAGCTAAAGTCTGTCTTTGTTCTTGCTCAAAAGTACATTTTCATTCCTTATGCCTACTTATTCTCCATTCTTCACTTACTTCCTTACTTCTATCAAATTCTCTTATCTGACTTTTTCTCTAAATATATCATAAGCTTTTCTTTCCCTCACTTCATATTGCAATTCCTGTTTGTATTAGATTGACTTACCTTTAATTTCTCTACAGTGTAAATTCCTCTAAATATTAAATGATTGTCATATAACTTGCATCACTTATTAACCAATGTTTTTATTTTATGTTTAATTGGCTATAATTATTTAAACTGCAATTTTTTTTTTAGATTGCAAAATTATAGTTTTTTTAAATATTTTGTAATAATTTGGAGATTTTCTCCCCAGGCCACCACTGAAAATGGGCTTCTAGCCAGCCAGACTTTCCCAGTAACCAAAATGTGAATCAATAATAAATAAATAAATGAAGGATCTGTTTCACATTCAAGGTTAAGAACTTTATATCTGATATTCATGGTAAATAATACCAAATTATAGTTAGTTCATCTAGAGTTTTTCTAAGTATAAAGTAACACATTTTAACCATCCTGTGAACTTCCTAGTTGTCATTGTTAATGTATTTTACTTTCTGTCAGTTTGTTACACATTATGAGGGGTAATGTTTCACAGTCTGGAGATGGAAAGTGGAGAACTGTGCTTCATGCTTACATATTTTTTTCTTTGGAAGTGACATCACATCAGAGCAGTGGAAGCTCAATGCACTAAAAAAAGTTTTGATGGGGCTTCCAATCATAACTCTTTGTTATGTGCTGTTGACATGGATGTAAAGACATTCATCTTTCAAGCTTCACTTCACTCTGCCCTTGAGGTAATTTTCTTGACATCCATGTCTGTGCACATCACAAGTCAGTATGATTACAAACCCAATCATAACCCTCAGTATAATAATAAGTACTGATAACCTTATTGAGCAAAATTGATATTAATGTTCTATATGGGAGAGGTCTCAATAAAACATAAGAAAGAAAAGCATATAATTAAAGAGCGCTTGTATTTAGTATATGCCCCGGGATTCATGAACGTTGCGCCAGGCGGACGCATAGCGTAGGCGTTACAATGCCAAATATGGCCGCCGAGCGATTCAGGTACGATCCAATTCCACGTGCACTACTGGCGCACGGATCTGCCGCCCGTAGGTATGCTAAACACCCCATGTGCGGTGTTGCACCATGCAAATGAAGGCATATAGCGATCCACGAAGTGGCGCAGGCGTAGCATAAGGGCACGGCAATGTAAACCAAAAAAAAACGGTTTACATTTACCCAAACATAACATAGGAGTAACGGAAGGCTGTCAACCTCAGGTATCACACTGTTGCCACATGCCAATGGCGAAAGACACAGAGAATGTCAAAAGAAAACATGCACAACATGTAAATAATAACATAAATGGTATGTCCACAGAAACTCACAGCAGAACCCCAGGACATGTCCACGGAAGGTGCTAAACAATGAAATAATATGACAATGTCATAAAAGAGCAGTGTAATACACATCAGCTTCACAGCCACAATACACCATGGTATGCATGAAAAGCCACATCCACGGTGCAAGGGTTGCCAAGGAGTCGCGGCAGTGTTTGGCGCGGTAACTATGAATTAGTAGTCAATGCCATGCAAATGAGGCAGATAATACTGAATCACAAAACCCCCACCGGCGTAAGGCTGTACCAAATGGCGCAGTGGCAATACACCGAGGAGTGGCTCAGAGGGAATACATGTCACCTGCAGAGGGGTGTGCCACTGTAGGAGGAAGCACATTGGAGCCCAACAAACATGGGCTGTACATTGCACATCACAGCTGCAGGACCGGCGTGTGGGGAAATAGTTGAGCTGAGAGCACACAATGTGCGCAGAGATGCATGTGCACGAGGATGACTACGTTCCCTTAACCCAGTCATGTGACGCCCGCCCCGCAAACAACAACGGATACAGGAAGGTGATGTTGAGAATATGAGGAAATGCGGAAGCAGTGTAATTGGAGTAGTAATGAGCAATCAACAGTAATCAACCCACGAAGGCCAATTGGCGGCAGCTGACAACTCTGCATGCAGAAACCTGCAAAACGGGATGGGGAGGCATATGAATGCAAAGAAAGTAGGGGAGGTAGCAGATTGCAAAGAGTGAAGAACTGACACAGCAGAGCCAAGTAGACAGGCAGCATAACGGCGGCGGCACACAAAATGCACGATATGCCATGTCCCAGAAACTACACATGACAGGGCTCTGCAGGATGCAAGCCAGGAAATAGTAGGCGAACGCAGAAACAGTAAGGTAAGGTCAAAAGCTAATCCAATGCAGGCAAGAGTAATGCAACACCAAAGGCAACAGCGTTGCAGTGCCAACGGTAAAACACGGAAGATAATCCCCAGATACGGCCGCACAGACACACCCTATGACATCACCGGGTGTACAGCACAACAGTATAAAGTGTGAATGCACACAACACACAGCCGTGTATTCTCAAACGCCGCACTATAGGTGTAAACACACGGGGAACTTTTAAAATGTACATGTTGGGTGCCGCCGTGGCTGTGATCCATCAGCATGTGTTAGAGACAGACGGAGTTGTGGAGGAGGGTGCCGACAACTACCGTAGGCCTCAGAGGAGAAGGAGAGTGTTCAGACCAAGGGTAACCTACCAGGGGCAACAAGACCTGGAGATAGTAGGGCGTTACAGGGTGGATAGGGACACTTTACAGCAAATAGTGGAGCTGTGCCGGCCACACCTGAGAACAAGAAACAACAGAGGGGAGCCCATCCCAGTGGACACAAAGGTATGTGTAAGCTTGCGAATACTGGCCACAGGTACCTTTCAAAGGCCAACTGGGGATATAATGGGCATCTCACAGGCATCAGCATCCAGGGTACTACACCAATTTCTGGATGCCATGTTACCACTTGCCAATGAGCATATATACTTCCCCAGATCTCAGGAGGAGTTGGCTAGCAATATGCGCCACTTCCACCGTGTGGCACAATACCCGGAGGTACTGGGTGCGATAGACTGTACGCACATACAAATCAAGTCACCACCTGGGGAGCAGGGTAGATGCTACATAAACTGCAAGGGATTCCCCTCCATCAATTGCCAGGTCGTGTGCAATGTGCAGGGCATTATCATGGATGTGTGTGCTGGCAGCCCTGGAAGCTACCACGACTCCCATATCTGGCATGCCTCACAGCTGTACCAGGTATTCGCCAGGGGGGACATCCCACAAGGCCACCTTGTGGGGGATGCTGGCTATGCACTGGAGCTGTGGATGATGACTCCCATCAGAAATGCACACACACACATGCAAGAACGCCATAATGAGGCACATGCACAAACCAGAATAATCATAGAGCGTGTGTTTGGGATGCTGAAATCACGGTTCCGGTGCTTGGAGACATCCGGTGGAGCCCTGCAGTACTCTCCAGGCACATGTGCCCACATATTCATAGTATGTGCCATGCTACATAATATGATCCTGCGGAAGCAGCTGCATCAGGGACATAATGGTGAAGGGCCACAAAGCCCACCACAACTGCCAAGGCCAGTCCAGGCACAGAGGGTTCAGGACCATGAACACACTGTGCCAGCCCCAGTAGGCAGACGGAGGCGTACCCAATATGCCTATGCCCTGGCAAAGAGGGAACGTATAGCACATACTCTGACAGCGTAGGCCCCATGGACTGACACCTCCCTACCTGCACACACAGTGAAATGGACAGCACACAAACATGGCCACCCGTAAAGTGTACCGTATGGGTGGCCCCATGTGTGACTCCAACATAGGTAGCACCCAAACATTGCACACCCAACAGCCAGCGGAGCATGGAACGCCAACACCTGAACCGTACGCGGGTCCTACAGCAGACGGCGTTGCTGTATGCTGCCACGTTCGCCACAAGGTGTATACATATAGACATGTAGATATGTGCATATACAGATATGGAGATAGATATAATTACACACATAGAAATATATGTACACATATACATATAAGTACAACAGGTAAGACAGGGAATCAGAGGTATGTAAGGTGACAGAGAAGTAACACGCGATATCTGTACATAGTAAACATAGTGAAAGACAACCTGAGCATCCGGGAGGTTTAACAGAAGAGGAAACCGCCACCCATGGAAAGGTCAACATACCGAAATGCATAACCGCGAGTCGGAATGATCGCCAGGCCACAGTACAGTAACAGTACATGTGCGGGTAATACTATGATGATATGAGGGGGGAGGTAGACACTGCCGCCGGTGATGTGGGCCACACAGGTACTGTGTGCAACCATCCCTGTGACTGCCGCAGTATGTGTATGTGTGCGGTGAGGGTGCCGTGTGTTTCGCTGTGCGAGTGTAATGTGTGTGCCACTGTAAAATGTGTATGTTGGTGCCATGTGAGAAGCAGAGTGGAATAACATGTGTAGGCATACAGTATAGTAACCTCAGGCGTATGTACACCAGTACTCCCAAAGTAGTACTGAGAGCCCCTCCGTGGCTAGGCGTGTGGCAACGTATAATGATGCAAAGTAAAAATGTCCCAGAATGTACCACAGGAATATACCCCACATGAAGTGGAAAGGACGTATGTACAAATCATGACCGTATGTATGACACCGATATGCTAATTGCAAAATGATACGTCGGCAAAGTTACACAGCAATAGGTATGTACCGCGGAAATATGCATGTGCTACCCCGGTACTGATCGTGGCCACGTATCGGCCCGTAAACACCGCTGTGTGTTCTACAAGTGTCAAACAAGCAATCGCCACCTGAATACGTGGCAACCACTGGCAAACAGGCCATCCCAAGTACAGGACCACAATGACTGTAAATATCCGGGACAGAATGACAAGGGATAGTCGTCATGTACAAACAACCGCAGATATACCACCGATGTGACGGAGGAATACATGCAGGAAGCACACACGCAGGCGAAACCAACACCACATGACAACAACACAACCTACACTCCCAGAACAACAGACAAGTAACTGTCAATTCCCCAGGCAGGGATGGAGCACACAGACAAGCATATCGTGTATGTAGAGATGCAAGGCCCACAACCCGTATCCGTCACCTACAACCTCCGATATTCCCCATCGCACATATCAAAGGGATACAAGCCGTAATAGCAGCACAAACATACAGGCAGTCAATGACAGCTGCATAACCACAACATCTTGCGTGGGAAACACTATCAACAGAGGATGCATACTTGCATCCGTTGTTTAAAGGAATACAACAGCTATGTTACACATCCGAATGCAAAACGCCATCAACAGATGCCGTCAGGACAGGGACACCCACATGTCGAACATAATACCATACCCAACACACACAATCTATGGCTAACACCACTGCGAAATGTACCTGACGCCACACATAGTGGCTGCAGTTACACATAACATAACACAATACAGGCCATCTCCACGAAGGTAGGGCAAATAGCCAACGCCCAGGTGAGGAATGCAACCATACCCCAGTTACGACGCGTAATGTACGAATGGAGTAGATGCACAGGTGATATGCGCACAAGTACACACTGAGGAACAGCTATTGGTGTGATGAACCCACATGTTGCAGGTAACAATGGATATAAGGATGACTCCCAGGATATTCAAACCGTATGCTCATACCGAACTACTACTCCAAAACGGATAGAGTGAGAAAACGGAATAGCGATACACGCAATGAAAAACGGAAGGAAACACAGACAAGGTATGTAGAACCCACGATATGTACGGGTGTGTAATGCATGATGTGTATGACGAAGCTGTACTGTATGTGAATGGTGTTTGTAAGTAAGGATACTTGTCCATAACGCAGAGAGTGGTGAAAGGTGGTTATGTAGTGCTATCCTGCTGAGCATACCAACGACTGTGGACACCATGTGCACAGCAGTGGGACATCATGTACACAGCCGGGATAACACAAGGGCTGCCACAGGGGGGCATAACAGAGAACAATGCCACACCACACGCCGATGCTGGCAGTGGATGTCCAACAAGGAAGTGCCATAGCAGGATAGGACATGTATGTATACTGTCACAGCACACATGTGTATGGGCATATACCGTCGATGTCATACGTAATGCGCACGACGCACGTATGCCTTGCAGTAGGGGATACTATGTCAACTATGTGTAATGTAAAGCTGTCATGGTGGATATGACAGACATCATACACAGTATCACAGGCATATCATGCATAATGGAGTTATGGCCTATTGGTATGTACAATAACAGGATACGTATGGCCTGTACATATGGGACAGAGTATTAGCATAATAGCCATCTGAAATGGAAGGAACACCAAGTAACCATGGCCAAACAATCTGTAGCAGGTGCAATGTGGGCAACAATGAAGTCCGGCAGGTCCATGTGTAAACACATGTGCAGTGTACACAGTAGTGTCACCCCCCATGGTAGTGTCCAGTGAACAGCAGAGGTGGGTGTCAACTGCATGTCTACACAGTACTGCTGCTGTGGTGGTACCATGACTATGTGTCACTCAAACAGCAAGGGAGCTATCACATGAACAGTGCCACTGTGTGTCCCTGTGGGATGTGCACAGGACCTATGTTCCACAGCATGGTGTGTGTTGTGTCTGCGGAAGTAACACAGAAGCCCAGCCCATGCAATGTGTCATGTGTGCACATATCCATGAGTGGTCCGTTCACACTGCCCACTGCAATTGCCATGTATGAGTACTACATGCATCAGTAATGCGGAGGACATGGTCCATGTCAGAGCAGAAGACATCCCTGTGTATGTGGTATGCAGATGTGTACAGATGTGTTTTCCATCTGTCAGCCGCATATGTAAACTGTCTGAGCCTGGTACACATCATGGCATGACAATGCTGTGCCATGTAAAGTCGTAGCCATTGTGGAAGGTACACCATGAATGTGGTATTGTAACCCTGCCCGTGTGTAGATGTGTGTATGCCACAGGTACAATGGCTACCTATGTACCAGCATCACACACAGTACAGATAGGTGTGGCCCTGCAGATGTGTACCCATGCCACAGTGGAATACGGTAACCACAGCACCATGTGGTGGCATTTGTGTGTACAGCAACCATGTACAATTTGATATGCATACACGGGGACAGTATCCATGTGATACTCAGTGGATGAATGTTGCTATGCAAAGGTGATGTGCATGCACCATGTGCCATGCATCCTGATGCCATGACACCCACATGATGTATCTGCCACGCCAACACCCGTACGGTTGTTATCAGTATGAGCTGGTGGAGCTATAATGGTGCCAGGTATGTAGATGTGGGATATCTAGGCATGGACAGTACTCTGTGACAGCATGTTGTGTATGTAAGCAAATAGTGAACATGAGGGGCCCCATGACTGAGGACTGTGTAATGCCACATGTACCTGACATGTAGTAGGTAGCATGATATGCTTGCACCACTGTGTGTCCTGTCCAGGAGTCATATAGCCTAACAGCCTGAGACACAGGGTATGATGTGCCGGTGGATGTGTACATTGCCAATACCCGAACGTGGAATGGTGCTGAAGGGCAATGTGAGGACAATGTCTGATCTGTTGCCCTCTGTACCACACCAACCACCCATGCAATGGTATGACAGGTGACCAGCATGTGTATGTGGCATGCTGTGGCACACAGAAGCCCAACAAGGGTGGCAGTAAAGGCATGTAGGTCATCAATGAGTGCGTGAAGCACGTTTGTGAGGATGTGCCCCAGTGCCATACAGAATGGTCCAGTCATGGGTGTACGAATGCAGTCCCACATGTGCAATGCAGTGCCACTCATGTGTAGTGCGATGGATGCGGCAGTGTGACGGTCAAGGTACACAATGTCCGACAACAGGCTAGCAGTGAATTCAGTGGGCTGGTGTGGAGACACATACCAAACAGGTTGGCGGGACATAACAGCTAGGGAGATCGGAAGGTGACATTGGGACAGTGTCTTAGGACATAACGTGTGCATGGCAGTACCATGTATGTGTCCACAGGGACACTACGATGTCCATGTATGGATTGCAACCCTGTAGTGAGTGAGAGTGTGTATTGTTGGTAGGTACACCATTGCCTGGCATGTTGCCAACATTATCTCAGTCTGCAATGCCTGGGTGACTGTTGTACGTGACATCGAATGTGGATGTATCCAAACAACACAGACATACCACCACACTGCCTGAGGACCCACACTGCAATGTGCGGCAGTCATGTGTAGGTAGCTAGCCTTGGAGCATGCGATGGACCACGAGGACCCACCATGGCTGTCAAGTGATGCACCCCACATGTGAATATACACCACCGTGCAACAGCCTGCACATGTGCCCATACAGCAGATGTGCATGGAACATGACCACCACTGTGGCGTCTGTGAAAAGGCCAGTACCACCATGTCTCTGTGTGGAATAGCATGGTCCCTACCATTGCGTACATGCTACGGAAGTGCACTGTGATATGTGTCAGCATAGTTATGTACACTGTCCATCTGCTGGGGTGCCATGCCATTAACAACCCCTGTCAGCAGACGTCAGTAGCACTGGCTGTAGAACACATGTACCATGTATGCTGCGATGGGTGTGTGTCCAGGGTGTGGCCAGCAGGGCCGTGAAGCATATATGTTCATCTACCAAATGGGGGATAACCCCAGGTTTAACACACCAGACACATGGTGGTATCGTGCATGCTGAGGGTAGTGTAGGTATGGTATGTGTTGTGTAATGTGTCACCCAGCTAGGTGGAGTGCATGCCTCAAGCATGTGTGGGTACATGGGTGTCCATTCTAGGGAAGTGTGGGTTGCTGTCAGCACATGGCAGTAGCAGCTGTCTGAGGCCCAATGTACAGTATGACAACACAGACAGCATGTAACCTGTGGTGTACAGTGTAAGCTCTGTTGCGTGTTACAATGTGTCTAGCAGTCACAAACATGGGTATCTGAACATGGAGCACCTACGATGCATTGTGTTCGGCAAATATCCAGTATGTGTGCAAAACATTGTGTGATGTGGGATCCCCTCACCTGTGTGTGTTTCAGTCCAGGTATGTGCCTGGGAGGTATGATCCGTGTACAATCTGTACTTGCAGGTGTGCTGTGCAGAGCATGGAGGCAGGTCCCAGGCACTGCAGATAAATGTGAGTCGTGCAGTAGTGTGTGTGCCTTGCTTGTGTGCAGCACAGTGGAAGGTGCAAGCATTGTCCCACATTACCCCATGCCGTGCCTGCCTGTTACAGCCCTGCTGGAGACAGTCATGTAACACCGCCACAGAGGCAGTATAGCATGTGAAGATGTACATGTGTGCTCCACACCCCAGGCAGATGTCCGCAGGTCATGTGTGCCACAGCAGTGTGGTCGACCAGGACTGTCATAGTGGTCAGATACCACATGCCTGTATAAGTACAGTATGAGCATAGTCAACAGTTGCAGTGACAGAGTAGGTCAATGTACAGTGTCCCTGTGTTCAGACCACTGCCTACTGTACACATGGCTAGACACACACCCAGAGGATGAATATACCGGTGAGCCATCACATGTCCCAGTACACGTAGCCTGTATAATGCCATCACAGGGAGGTCACAATAACATGTTGTATGACAGACATGTTGTACCAGGTGATGTGTCATGTGTGCATATGTTGAGTTGCACATCCGTTCACACATCCGCAACATATCAGTGCATGATGCCTAGTGTAACATGATGTGTGGAACTGCACTGTGATCCACAACAGGGTCATCTGAGACAGGTGTGTTGTGAATGGTGTAACCCATGGTTCCACGGGATATACACTGGTGCTGGTGGCTGCCATGCTGGGGGCCACCAGTGGTGCCTGCAGTGGTCATACAGACATACTGCACACATTGTTCTGGCAGGAATGTCCATTGTTGTGGATGATGTGTTACTACGTGAAGGTATGTGTGTGTTGTGAATGTTACCCATCCAGATGTGACCATCAGGCGCAGTCATGGTTGTCGACAGCATCACACCCATCCACAGCTGTCAGAACCCTGTCCCCAGAATGGGTGTCAGCCGCCCTCGTACTGTGTGACCTATGTGCAGATGGCGGAACACCTCCTACTGGCTGGCTAACAGTGTCATCTAGGAAGGCTATGTGATGGCTGGAATACGCCGTTATAATGTATAATGCTGGTATCCCAGTGAAGTACATGGAATCACACACAGTACGCCATGGCTGGCATGTAAACCATGTACAACAATGACTGTGTGACAGACACAAACAATGTGGAGCCATGTTGAACATGCACCTATGAGAACACCAAATGAGGTATGTTGCACATATCGATGTACAACTGTCAGCTATGGCCATAGCATGGATGCAGACGCATATCCCCCACAGGCAGTACCACGCCATGTAGGTAGGGGGGCATTGCACAACTACATGTGACAGTTGCTGTACCGCCACATGTACTGCATATCCGTCATGTAGGGGTATCAGTGGTACGTGACTGTTGGACATGCCTGTGCATATGACCATGTCCCACAGGATATGTGTTACGTGTGTACAACACGTGTTGTACCGTCATCAAGCTGTGAAGTGTATGGCTGCCAGTGTACCTGTGTGACATGTTCTGCAATGGGTGCAAAGGTACGCAGTAGTGCTTTGCATGCCCACATGCCCCACACAGAAGCATAGCCTGAACATACAATACAAAGAGGGTGTTGGATCATAGCAACCCACAAGAGGAGATGGGTACGGGTGGCAACCCACTACCACCTGTTCGGGTAAGGTGTGCATGTCCATGACACATTAGCACCTGAGAAGCCAGCAGTACAGCAGTACAGGGTGGCATGCATATATGTTCACAAATACCCCTGTGTGTCCCACCACTGGCCTGTGGACAGACAGACACCAACACAATGTGCAGCATTGACATGTGCACAGCACATCACCACTGGCTACTGTAGAACAGGCTTACTGTGTAGACATGTGCACAGAAGGTCTGCGCCAGCCACACTCAAACACGTTATGTGTTGAACCCCACCATTATTGTAGCCCATGCCACAGACAGATGTTCACGCATCTGTGTATGTACATCTGGGAATGTCCCTGGCCTAGCAGTATAGCTGTGTCAGTGTTGCGAACAACATACTGAATGGGCTGTGTGTGTGAGGTGTGCGTCATACGTGTATGGTCCGATGGATGATACCATCAGTGCCCCTGCTATGTGAACATCCCTGTTCCCATACATGGATACCTATGCTGTGCCCAACACCACACTCCCTGTGGGAGGGATGGCGCTGTGTGGTGCACCAGCTGACATGGGGTGGCAGCAGGCACTGGATGTAGACATATGTGGTACTCATGTCAGGCCAGGCAACCATCCATGTGCACGGGATAGCAGTGTGTGGGCAGATACAGCACTGTGTTGAACAATATCGCAGCACATAGCACCTGTCAGGGGTAATGTGTATGCATGGATGTGCGATACCTGCATGCACCATACACACCCCCACAAAGCAGCGTGCAGCCTACCTTGCAGAAGGCCATTGTCCACACCATGATGATAGACATGTGTAATGTCCATATACACATAGCAATGACATATGGAATGGACAGCCACCCTGCCAATATCAGTACCCCCCAGGTGGGACACATCCCTGTGCCATGTATGTGACATACCCTGCCATACCATGCAGCCCTGCCCAGCAAGGCTGCACGTGCTATCACAGTCCTACATGGTGCGATGGACAAATGGCACTTGCACTATCAACCGTCCACAGCAGTAATGTGGCACTGATGCACCCTGTGGTGTCACAGGTGCTGTGTGTTGGTGTGAACAACGTGCGCACGCACATGCTATGCATGACCTTTCCTGCTAATTTCACATGGTTACACAATGTCCCATGTGTATCACATGTGCAATTCAGGTGAGCAGTGGCAGGTTGTCCAACACCCATACAGTGCTGTGTAGATGTACATGGCACAACACATGCATGTACAGGTGTCCATGTGTATGTGTGCAGTGCCACCGCTGACGTTCATAATGGCTGCGTACGTGATGCCTAGTGACATATACACAGCATCCAGGTGAACAGTAGAACTGTGTGCACAATGGGACATGTGCCAACTGGTATGAACACAGGTGCAGGCAGGTACACATGTCCACAGCAGGCTACCATCAACATGGTGTGTGTACAGTGTGATGAGTTGACACACAGATATGATATGATACCCACTGCTTAATGGTGTGATGGCAACACGTCAGCTGTGTCACTGCCATGATGCATCGCAGAGATTACTGTGCAGATGTCGTACATGTCATAGCAATGTATGTCCAGCAGTATGCCAGTACATCAGTGTAAATGTGACCTGTCACCATCATTATGTCTTACAGATAATGCCATGTTCCCGGCTGCCAGCCTTCAGCCGCCAGGAGGATGACGTGATTATACCATTGCTCCACGACAACTACGAGCTACTATTCAGCCATGTGCCACAACAAGCACAGCAGCGGGACGACGTGTGGCAGGATATGCGCAGGAGGGTGAACAATGTGGGTGGCAACAACCGCACCTACCAGCAGATCCGCCGACACTGCACAGACCTAATACGGCACGCGAAACAGCGTGCCACCGCAATTGCCAGAGAACAAGGTAGGACAGGTGGTACGCCACCAACCCAGCACCCACTCACACACACGGAGGAGCTCCTGGCCAGTCTGGGGACACCCAGGGAACATCATGCAGAAACACTCGCTGCCATCGTGGAGGTGGGTGTCTCCCAACCAACGAGCCTGGAGCTGCCTGGTAAGTCAGTCTTGCATGTGTGTATGATAACTGACGTAGGTGTGGGTGTCACAGTACACCACATAATGTACCAACACATGCCAGGTATATGGCCACACAAGCTGCATACTACAGTATGCTACGTTGTGTTTGCAGACATGTGCATAACACATGCTACCACACAGGTGCATGATGTGACATGCACAGTGCTTACTGTGGCTACAGTAATGGATAATGTGTATACTGTTGTGTCACCCCTATACAGGTACCTCTGGTGTGTCGCACAGCCATGGGTCCGTCGCAGGTGAGACTGTTGCTAGTAATAGGCATGTTACAGTGTATAGATATTCCCCATGTGGCCAGGTATGACATGCACACCTGGGTCTGCTCCAGTCACGGTATACAGGTTGCACCACCCCCGACACACGCCACCCATGTACAGTAGATACAACCGTTAGTATACACCGGCATGTCACCACATAACCCATCGGTGTGATATGTGCAGTCAGCTATGCATACAATGGTGGAGGTGTTCTACAATGGCTGCATGTGTAGTATGCATCAGAATGCCATTTGCGGTACGCACACAGTACCACATAGTGAGCTGTGATCTGGCCAGCACACAGGTGTTACCAATGTGACCTATGCCCCTGCATTGTGTGCACAAGTTGTGACATGGCACATGACATGTCCCATGCACGTGGTGTTCTGTCTGCAACATTGTCACACCATGACATGACCTACGCATGACATAGCAGACATCCACAATGTCTGCATAGCCTTCGGGATTGTGACACCTCAGACTAGTATGGGTGTATGTCACATGGGCCACCACAGGGATGTGTACATGATGCCCATCACACACAATTGTCCATGACCCAGTCAAACATGGCCATGGGTGATACCCACAGGCATGTTGCCACACAGTACATCTGCAGTGGGTAGTCACCGTTGCACTTTGTCCACACATAGTGCGATCATAGCTGTAGTGGACCCCCTGTACATCTGATGTGGTACATCAGACAAATGCAATGCCTGTCTGCAGCCACTGGAGGTGCCACCAATGTCTACCATATACGTGCTGTGGAACAGCATGACTGTGTTGCAGACATGGCAATGCAATGTGTCCATGTTACACATCGCACAGAAACATACCTGTGTCTTGCTGCCATGCAGTGGCACAGTGCCTGTACTCCCCACTGTATAGCTATGTACACAGCTCACACCAACCACACCTGCACAGACATCCTTGTTACACATGCATTCTATCTGTAGCCTGTACACATAACACTGCACTGTGACGTCCAGTTTGATGTGGTGCATGTGGTGGGACACCATTGTCACATGTCCACATGTTATCGCACATGTTGGCGGAGTACATGACAAAGTGACGCCAGCCATGTGTACTGTTAACCCGCCTGTGGCCACACGGTGTATCATGGTGATGCATGCAAACTACCATGAATGTGTGTACTGCATGCCTACTGAAATGACACCTGCTTGATGTAGTGTGCACCCCAGGGCAGTATGCATACTACCACTATTAATGTCTGGCCTGCATTCACTGAGCTGTGGTGTGGGAATGCTGCATGCCATCTGCAATATCACATGCATGATGTGTCTGCATGTGTGTGTGTCTGCGTGTGTGTGTGTCAGCATGTGTGTGTCTCCGCATGTGTGTGTGTGTCTGTGTGTGTGTCTGCGTGTGTGTGTGTGTCTGCGTGTGTGTCTGCGTGTGCGTAATGTATCTTACAGTATGTCTTTGTATTCACAGGTGGTGTAGGTGCGTTCCCCTTCTGCGGTCCATCTGATGCTAGTGTCCCCACAGATACTAGCGGTGATGACCATATGCATGAGGCACAGGCAGGGTTGTCACGGGCAGAAGCTGTGCCATTGATTACAATCCCACCTATGTCCCCTTCATCTCCATACATGGTTCAGATGCCGACACATACCACATCACCGTTGCCCATAGAGGAAGGACAGTCAGCATCTGTTGGCATTGAGCAGGAATGTGTGGTGGCTACAGAAGGTGCGGGTACACACCATGTTGCCAGTGTAATGACTGGTGATGTGCCACACAGGCATGTGGCTGGTGCTGCTCGTAGGAGGAGCTCTGGTAGACATGCACCTGCCGTACAGGGTGCAGCAGCTGGTATCACCAGACGCATGTTCCAGACTGTAATGGCGGCACAGGCACGTGCTGAACGGCAGAACCAAGAAGGGCAGAGGCTGCAGAGGGCCGCAATCCATTCCCTAAATGAGAACATCCAGTCATTGGCGAATGCTCAACAGCAGCTTGCCGATGTTCTGGATAGGCGATTAGGTGAGATGGTTGGAATCCTCGACCGAGGCATGTCAATCCACGAGCATGAGCTGTCTGTGCTGGAACACCTGGTAGGGGTGAGGCATAGGACATGTGGTCATAGGCCAGCAACACCACCTAGTGCAGGTCGATGTGTGTGTGCCACCTCTCATGCCCACTCACACAGTGCCGGTAGCAGCAGCAGTGCAGCTGGTGCTACATCAACCACACCAGGACACAGCAGGCCACGTGGACATGGCCCTGGCCGGTCCCAGCGTGGACACGGTTCCAGCGGACATGTGTCATTGGAGAGTGGCCACTCCATACCTCCACCCGGTAGTGCCCATGCGACCCCAGGCAGGCACGGGTCACGTGGCCGCAGGTGGACACAGTGAGCCGTACAACTAGCACTGTACAGTCTGGGGCTGCCAAGTATACCCCATGTAGGCATCACAGATGGCTGAACTGTATACACACATACCCACACACAGCAGACACAACTGTAGGGCTCCACCACATCCACATGCATTCTGCACAGTCATGCCCAGTAAATGCACCGGCCCTTACACACACACATGATGTCATCCATTGGTACAGCCTATGCCCCTGGCACACATATCACCCTGTGCATATGATGAAGCCTCTGCCACAGCACTGTCATCCACACCATCGGTGCACAGTTATGCAAACATATTCTGATGCACAGGGTAGACAAGATAGTGAGAGGTGTATGTGATACCTGTGTCCGCATAGTGCATGATGTGTATGTTGCAGTGGTTGTGTATGACAGGTGACAGGTGCGTATGTGACGTGGGTTGTGTACTGACATCATGCAGCAGACATACCATGTAGTGCAGGTGCAGCATACATTGAGCTGTGTACACGGTATGCGTGATGGTTACATGTGTAGCACCATGCTGGTTCTGTTAACCTGTATGCCAAATATGGTGTACTTGCATGTGCCTACTGGGAGCACTGTTATCAGTCCCCCACGTGTAGCTGTGGGTTACCCACAGGCACATCTGGCAATATCAGCATACCACAGGTACCCGCAACCTGCATGGACCCCTACATAGGTACATAGGTGCATAGGTACATACCAGGCTATGTGCCCTACGGCATGTGTAAGCCTAGCCAGAGTGTGTGTGGCTTTCACCACCCCTTAGGATGAGGATACTACATCCATCGGTCCGCTGTCCCTCTGTCCAGCAGTGACACAGAGATGATGCCTGGCGCATACCTACGATCACACATCCACACGTCAGGATTACTCTTGGACAGAGTCAGTGAGGGGCTCTGCTTCACATGGGCTGGGAATCTTTTCCATGTTGTAGGGTGTCTCTGGGCGATGACCCTGTCCCTCCAGCACGTCCTATTTATGTCCGTGTTGAGGTTTCTGTCAGTTGCTTCTGTGCCCATGTTTGTTTGGAGCCTAGGAGGTGGAACATGTCCATGTCACCCAGGTCGGACATGGCCGTGTATGTCAGGCACAGATCACCTCAGAGCAGACGGGCTGAGAAGGTATACAGCCGGAGTCCCCTCGGTCGGGCAGCGTGTGACATATGTCTCAGCACCTTTATCCCTGTGTTGTGGAACGTTTGAGGTCCTTCCGAGTGCTGCAGGTGTCAGGTTAGGTACATTCCAAATGTGGCGTTATACGCAATCATTGGTCCGATGTGTGAAGAGTACAGGGTAAAATGACCTCCCCTGATGTGGATGTGAATCCCTTCATGACCAGGTGGGCACAGTGGAATGTCTTTCCAACCACATTGGCAATGTGAGTGTCGAGAGAGGTTACCGACAGGTTTCGTACCCATGTCCCTGATCACGTCCACCATGTTTAATGGATTACCACCTATATGGTAATTCGGGGTGAACATGTCTTTCCCAAAGGGTAGGTCTATACCTCCCTGGCATGTAGCATCAGGCCATGGCTCTGGCACCAGTTATCCATTTCTATGAGACCCCAGGTGGATGTCCGTGTCTGATGGGGTGTTGAGTATGGTGGCGGTGTGCAGTCATCTGCATACCTTGTCTGCCACAATCCCCTATGTTTGCATGCACATTGGAAAGTTGAATGCCGAACAGGAGGGGCCCAGGACTGAGCCCTGTGGGCCACCACTGACCAGCTTGGAGTCTGACATGGCACCAGGAACACAAACCCTGTGGGGTTTGACCTCCATCCAGTTGGCAAACCATCGTGTGACATATGTCTCTACATCTACGCTGGTGAGCCTTTCGATGATGCCCACGTGGAGTGTGGTTTGAATGCTCCCGCCAGGTCATGGTAGTCTGTGCAAACCGACGTACCCCCATCAATGGCCTTAGTGACTCCTCCAAACAGGTCGACCAGGTTTGGGAGGCAGGATCTGCCCTTGACTAAGCCGATGTGGGTATGTTCCGATATTTGCTGTACACCAATGTCTTTATTTATGGGCTCCAGTATGGACCTCCCCACAGCTTTGCAGACAAGGCTTGTCAAGCTGATAGGGCAGGGATGTATAGAGTCCATAAGAGCACTACCCTGGTGTAGTGGGACCACAGTTGCCGTATGCCATCCATTGGGGACGTAGCCCGTAGTAAGGCTAAAATGAAACAGCAGCCTTATGTGTGGGGTGAGGTTGTGTAGCACACAGCCGGGGACACCATCTGGTCCCATTGATGCTGTGTTCACTGCTTAACAGATATCAGCTCTCTACTGGGCATACGGGATGTTTGGGAGGCTAGACTCTGGTGGGATGGATACGTCCCCTCTTGGGGGGGGAGGGTAGATGTATGCATGGAACATGTCCGCTGGTTTGTTGACAATGTCTGTGGGTTCAGTGATCATTGTACCATTCTGGAGTAATTCTGGGCATACCTGTGTGCTTCCACCCATGTTCCTACCATAGCTAAGGAAGGCCTTATGGTTGTCTTATGTGTCTTTTGCAGTACCAGTCCCACAGGCGGCCTTGGATGATTGTATGAGTGATCGTATGTTAACGCCGGTATTAATCAGTGATGCCTTCCCTGGTACTGATATTGCTCTGTCATGTATTAGCTCTCAACTCTTGTTGTACGGTTTGTCAATGGCTGGGGTCCACCAGACCATGTGCCTGCCTTCAGTGGACAAGGTCCTGATGTTATCAGGATCGCTTGGTGCAGACATTCCTGGGGGTGCTCATAGAAGGCATTTGTAAGGGTTTCATCAGTGTGGCCTGTGTTTACCACTGGCATGGATTCCTTGTAGGGTACCACACCGGTGGTATGACGTGTGTGGTTCGCTGTGGAGAGGTTATCACTGTGGTCTCCCATGCCGGTGTTGGGTGCAGGATGCGGATCTCCAGTGAGTTCACTATATGGTCTGACCTCACCATTGAGGGATGTACATCCTGTGTGGAGCATGTCATCCCCATGTGTGATGATCAGAACTAGTATACTTTCCCCCCCTTGTGGGTATGGTGCATGTTTGTTCCACAGCATGCAGGTGTATGAACACCTGGAACCTTTGGTGTAGGGTGTTGTGTCCTGGGTAATGTTCCCGGTCTATGTATGGGTGGTTGATGTCACCCAATATGACGGTGTTGTGAGAGCATTCACACTCACCAGTGTCTTCAGGAAGGCTGTGCAGGTATCCTGGGTTTGGGAGGGTGGTCTGTAGCATGCAACAAACTGTAGGGCAGTCCTACCCATGGTTAATTGCACCTGGATATTCCCCGCTGCTACGTGCATTTCTGCCAACCTGGAGGTGTGTGTATCCTTCATGGAAATGGAGACTCCCCCTCCTTCTGTGTTAGGTCCGGGTTATGGTCCTGAACGCGTGATATGGGGTATGACCCGATAGTGCTGGGGTGCTCTCAGCAGCCCTGATCAATGTTTCAGTCACAGCACTGACATCGATGTCCTCCATACTGAGGAGGGCATTTGAGGGTGTGCAGCTTGGGCATAGACCACTGGCACTGAGCAGTATTACCCTGTCTGTTCTCCAGGTTTGTAGTGTAGGGTGGTAGGTTTATCATTCCAGCCTTGCCTGCAGTGGGCACTGTGGGGGTGGCAGGTGCCTTAGCCAAACCCTTGAAGACCAGGGGCGACAGGTGCGAGCCATACCTTGCGAAGGGGCGTGGCATGCCAAGCATGTCATCCCAGGTATGAGGAATCTGGATCCCCTCAGACTGACACCGGTAACCAGGCACATTATCAAGGGTGACCACTTGGAACCAGTATAGTGGCATCATACTTGATGAGAGTGGGATACTGCCCAGGGTCAGGGACATGCTGGCCTGGGCTACACAATCTGAGTGGCCCTCTATGTCTCCTTTAATGTATCCCAGGGTGGTATGTCTCCAGTCATTGACACCAGCATGGGCAATGACCGCGTCATACCTGTACATGCTGCGGAGTGACCTGAGTGCGTGTGTTATGTGGCAGATTCCAGCGCCCGGCAGGCAGCCTACTGTGATCATTCCCTTGTTCAGTCTGGTGGGTGAGACGTCGGTGTGTCTGACAGTGGCGTCACCCATTACAAGTGTGTCTGGCAGTGTGTGTGTTGCCTTTGGGGCTCTGACTGTTTAGCACACTGACGTTGAGAACTATGTGTTGCATGTCCTATGTCTTGTGGAGGCAGTTGCTTGTGTGTCTGCTTCAGAGGGCTCATTAGGTTCATGACATGTTTTAACAGTGCCTCCAGGTATGTCTTAGTGTGTTCATGTGTTTGATTAGCATTTGCGATAGTCACATGTGACACTGGATTTGTGGTGTGCATGGTGTCCTTCCCCTCCCGCTTGGTCTTGCAGGTCATGGTTTGAGAGAGCACAGCCCCCTGTCTGGCTATATAGTTGCATCTGTCACATGTATTATGTTCATTGGGGGAGGTGCGGCTTGTCCGTGTCCATGAGGCACTTGTAACAGTGCCCAGGACGCCCAGATTCACCATCTGAACAGGAGAGCTCGCTAGCAATTGACCCTTCGACATGCCAGAGAACGTGAATGCATTTGCTGTGTAACCGGGTCAGAAGGCACCTATAGGGAAGTGGGTACACAAGGGGATTCTAGGCCAGTGTAGTACTCCATTTAGTATACATGTACTTTACCTATGTAGGAATACTATGGGAGCAGGTGCAGAGCTTTTGTGATATAGAGAACAGACAGTCGGGATTGCAAGAAGAGAGGTTATACACATAAACCTGCGGAGCACGGAGCCGGATACAGTGTAACGTTGCTTACACGGTACATGACGCACATGTCCACACATATACTGCACCTGACGCCTGTGATCGGTGCCACAGGCTACGGTGGACAGAGACATCACATACATGGCATGACACAGTACAGGTATGGTGACATTCTGCAGGTGTCGTACGCAGTGTGCTGGCTACTGACCGCAGGTGTCACCTGTCAGCTGTGGTGCATGGTGTGCAGCAGTCGGATGCTGTACCAGTACAGGAATATGTCCGCAATCGCGGTGCATACACCTCTATGGCACACACACCATTGTGTGCAGATGGGGACACCTGTCTGTGTGGTCAGCACCCTCACAAGACAATGCACCCACGCGCCATGTCACAGGGGGTGGTCTTGCACAGGTGGCCAGTAAGGCTCACAGGTATGGCATTGACAGGGCTGTACAATGCAGCACCAGTACGGGATGGTCACCCTGTGTGGTCAGTGTCCAGTCACAACACTATATCTGCATACACCCTCACAACAGGCAGCAGACATACACACATGTTGGCACACTGACATGGTGGTGACCACACATGTCTACACGGAGGGATGACGTGTTGCATGTACTGCACCATCCACATCGATGCACCCCACACTGAGGTAGATACAGATCTCTACAATGGTGTACAGTGATGTGTGGCACGTGGCACATAGTTCCCCCGATCTGTGGCATACATGGGCACACATTCTTGCACACATGTTGGTGCTAGGAATGCCACACCCGCTACATGGGATATGTGCAGGCGTGCAGCGGTATGTGGTGCATCCTGCGTACTACCACTGTATCTGGCAGCTGTGCCAATATTTGCACTTGGGAGGTGGTAGGGGTTACAGTGGCCATGTGACATATGGTCGATGATGCATGGCCGATGGGTATGCATTATGGCAGCGCTGTCATGTAAAGGTGACATAGCAGACTGTATGCACATGGCAGGGTAGGATGGTGTGTGACACACCTGTGACCAGCACCTGCACACATGCATGTGGACAGGTGTTTAAACACATGGTGTACACACAGACTGCCATGCATGCTGTTACTATGCCACCATATGACGGCCCCCATGATGGGTATGCATGTGGTAGGGGGTTGCAACTGTGTTACGGACACCGGACACCGCTCATGCACGGCTGCACCGTGCACAGTACACGTGTCACATGTATCCCCTGTTGCCATGTGTGTATGCATTGCTACGTTATGACATGTGTGTCGACATACATGGAACATGGACTGTGGTATGGTATCACAGCTGTCACAGGCAAACTGTACAAGGGTATGTGTCCCAGTGAACACCGCTACACCCTGTAGGGGGTGCATACCACAGACATGTGTCCGCCTTCCCTTCGTGTGTGTATTACCGCGTACGCCTGTGTTATGCATGTGGTACATCACAGGCTTTGTATGTGTCCTGCATGCAGTCCATGCACACAGCCAGGAAATCACATATGTGACATATCCAGACATTGTTTCACTGTGGTACAGCTGCAGTCATGTGTCATATCTGTGTCAGGCCCGTGGTATGTGTGGAGCACTCCTGTCTGTGTATACCGGTATGGGTGGACTACATCACACCTGAGGGATCATTGATAGTACATATCTACTCTGCACGACGGACGTACACCACCACATAGTCTTCTGGACATATGTCACATGCAGTTGCTGGACCGTGAGGCATACTGCTGCACCGATGACATAGTGCTGGCATAGCAGCTACAGTGTTCACTGCAGTGTGTACATGTTCAGCCTGCACCCATGATGCCTGTGCTGTCATCTGTGTGTGTACGTGTGACTGCATGTGTGTCCACCCTGTGCGTGTGTACGGGTTTACCTGGCTGTGACTTGCGGTGTGTGCACTCCGTCTGCATGCCGGATGGCACATAGCACATACTACGTGTGTGAGCATGGCCGGATTGCTGTTGTGTGGGTGGACACACATGACGGTCCACATTCTGCCTCCCATGATTTCGCCCCATGTGCATGCATAGCACTGTGCAGATTCTAAGTGTCTGAGCATGCCCAGTAAGCAGCTGTGTAGATGGACACACAGTACAGTGCACACCGCGCCCGTCTGCATTGATACCCCGTGTGCATGCCTGTTTCCCCTTCGCAACCGCCACGTCTGTGGCATGGCTGGGTTGCTGTTGTGTGGGTGGACACACACGACGGTCCACATTCTGCGTCCCATGATTCCGCCCCATGTATATGCATGTCTGTACTGTGCAGATTCTAAGTGTCTGAGCATGCCCAGTAAGCAGCTGTGTAGATGGACACACAGTACAGTGCACACCGCGCCCGTCTGCATTGATACCCCGTGTGCATGCCTGTTTCCCCTTCGCAACTGCCACGTCTGTGGCATGGCCGGGTTGCTGTTGTGTGGGTGGACACACACGATGGTCCACATTCTGCGTCCCATGATTCCGCCCCATGTGTATGCATGTCTGCACTGTGCAGATTCTAAGTGTCTGAGCATGCCCAGTAAGCAGCTGTGTAGATGGACACACAGTACAGTGCACTCCGCACCCGTCTGCATTGATACCCCGTGTGCATGCCTGTTTCCCCTTCGCAACTGCCACGTCTGTGGCATGGCCGGGTTGCTGTTGTGTGGGTGGACACACACGACGGTCCACATTCTGCGTCCCATGATTCCGCCCCATGTGTATGCATGTCTGCACTGTGCAGATTCTAAGTGTCTGAGCATGCCCAGTAAGCAGCTGTGTAGATGGACACACAGTACAGTGCACACCGCGCCCGTTTGCATTGATACCCCATGTGCATGCCTGTTTACCCTTCGCAACTGCCACGTCTGTGGCATGGCTGGGTTGCTGTTGTGTGGGTGGACACACACGACGGTCCACATTCTGCCTCCCATGCCGTCGCCCCATGTGTATGCATGTCTGCACTGTGCAGATTCTAAGTGTCTGAGCATGCCCAGTAAGCAGCTGTGTAGATGGACACACAGTACAGTGCACACCGCGCCCGTCTGCGTTGATACCCCGTGAGCATGTCTGTCTCCCCTTCGCAACCGCTAGGTGTGAGGGCATGGCCAGTACACCATTCGGGGGTACACACTACAGTCGGCACCGATGTCTGCTACTAGGCATGTAGCCATGGCCAATGACATCCTGCATAGCCATGGTGACCATCCAGGTGAGTCATATGTGGTTGTTATGCCACAATGGCTGCCTACATCATGCACGCCGGATGCCCTCTCATAGGGTATACTGTATGTGGTGCATCCCGTATCCATGTCGTGATGTACTGCTCCGTAGTTAGTTGGTATTCACGACTGCAGCACTACCGTGTTACTGTACACCCACCTTGGGATGGTAACATGCTGTGTGACTGCGCACTCTGTCTTCATTCCCTATCGGCTGCCTTGCCTCTGCAGATGATACCACCCACGTAGGGGTATGCCTCCTGACAGTGCTGTGCTCAGTAATCTCGGTAGCGCGTTCTGTAAATGCATCATGCTGTAGTGTGTTCATGTAGGTAGGCGTAGGTTCGACTCCCGGCCCTTCCCTGTGTGTGTGTGTGTGTGTGTGTGTGTGTGTGTGTGTGTGTGTGTGTGTGTTTTCAGCTGCTTCTGCAGATGAACATGCTTTTAGACGCTTCGCAACACATACCTTGGCTATTGTCAGCTATTCCCTTACGGATGATGTCGCCCGCCTAGAAGTATGCCTCTGACAGCACTGTGCTCAGTAATCTCGGTAGTGCGTTCTGTAAATGCATCATGCTGTAGTGAGTTCATGTAGGTAGGCATAGGTTCGACTCCCAGCCCTTCCCCGTGTGTGTGTGAAGTGTGAGTGTGTGTGTGTGTGTTTCCAGCTGCCTCTGCAGATGAACATGCTTTTAGACGCTTCGCAACACATACCTTGGCTATTGTCAGCTATTCCCTTATGGATGATGTCGCCCGCCTAGAAGTATGCCTCTGACAGTGCTGTGCTCAGTAATCTCGGTAGCGCGTTCTGTAAATGCATCATGCTGTAGTGAGTTCATGTAGGTAGGCGTAGGTTCGACTCCCGGCCCTTCCCTGTGTGTGTGTGTGTGTTTCCAGCTGCCTCTGCAGATGAACATGCTTTTAGACACTTCGCAACACATACCTTGGCTATTGTCAGCTATTCCCTTACAGATGATGTCACCCGCCTAGAAGTATGCCTCTGACAGCGCTGTGCTCAGTAATCTCGGTAGCGCGTTCTGTAAATGCATCATGCTGTAGTGAGGTCATGTAGGTAGGCGTAGGTTCGACTCCCGGCCCTTCCCCGTGTGTGTGTGAGGTGTGTGTGTGTGTGTGTTTCCAGCTGCCTCTGCAGATGAACATGCTTTTAGACGCTTCACAACACATACCTTGGCTATTGTCAGCTATTCCCTTACGGATGATGTCACCTGCCTAGAAGTATGCCTCTGACAGCGCTGTGCTCAGTAATCCCGGTAGCGCGTTCTGTAAATGCATCATGTTGTAGTGAGTTCATGTAGGTAGGCGTAGGTTCGACTCCTGGCCCTTCCCCATGTGTGTGTGAGGTGTGTGTGTGTTTCCAGCTGCCTCTGCAGATGAACATGCTTTTAGACGCTTCGCAACACATACCTTGGCTATTGTCAGCTATTCCCTTACGGATGATGTCACCCACCTAGAAGTATGCCTCTGACAGTGCTGTGCTCAGTAATCTCGGTAGCGCGTTCTGTAAATGCATCATGGTTTAGTGAGTTCATGTAGGTAGGCATAGGTTTGACTCCCGGCCCTTCCCCGTGTGTGTGTGTTTCCAGCTGCCTCTGCAGATGAACATGCTTTTAGACGCTTCGCAACACATACCTTGGCTATTGTCAGCTATTCCCTTACGGATGATGTCACCCGCCTAGAAGTATGCCTCTGACAGTGCTGTGCTCAGTAATCTCGATAGCGCATTCTGTAAATGCATCATGCTGTAGTGAGTTCATGTAGGTAGGCGTAGGTTCGACACCCGGCCCTTCCCCGTGTGTGTGTGGGGTGTGTGTGTTCACAGCTGCCCTAGTAGAGTGTAGTTATTTTAGATGCTTGGCAACACATACCTTGGCTATCGGCGGCTATTCCTTTACGGATGTTGTCACCCACCTGGACATGTGCCTCTGACGGTGCTGTGTTCAGTGGTCCACGTAGCGCGTTCCATACCTGTGTCATACTGTTGTGCGGTTGGGTATGTGGGGGTGTGGTCAATCACCATGCCTACCAGATGTGTGTGTGTGTGTGTGTCTATGCTCCCAGCCGCATGGGTTCATAGGGTATGGCTTTAGAGTTTCCGCAGAACACTTATATCCTGCCGCCATCCCTGTGTTTGTGGATGGTGAGACGCAGCTCGTGGACTGCCTGTGTGCCTGCTGTGGTTGGCGACCTCCGTAGCGTGTTCTCCACGTGCACCCTGCTGTGGTGTGGTGGGGTGGTGCTGTGTACATTACACTCACGGCCTTGCCACATGTGTCCGTCTGTATCTCTCTCGTTGTATATGTACATACCTATGTTGTGCCCATAGCGCTGCTCTTGCATGGACAGCTGTGTGTCCCATGTATCGCATATTTGCACAGCTGACACATAGAACTGTGGTACGATGCATATCCACTCATTGTCCATGAAACGTCCGTATTCCAGAACGCCCTAGAGACATCTTCTGGATATCGTGGCAGACAGCTATCCTTGCTGTACTGACACTGTACCCGTACACGCCGTAAACCTTGTGTATAATTGCCTGTTTATGGTGTGTGTATGTCTAACTGTGCTGTATGCATGGTCGTGTGTGTGTCCCGCTATAGCCATCTGTGCAGGTGTTGCCACTATGGGTAATCCTTGTAGACCGCTGTTTCATGTGCACTTCAGCACATACCTGCAGACCGTACTACCCCTCCTATGGCAGCGGCCTTAGATCGACCGCTGCCCCAGGCTATAGGGCTCCATGGTGCCCACCACCACAACACATGGTGCCCCCATCCTGGTGTACCTACATGACATACCTACTAGACAGGTGGCCCTACTAGTGCGGCGCTCTAGGCAGCCGCAGGATTGGCGTATGCCTACGGCCGGCTATGAGCACATCACAAGGCATACATTTACATTCAGTGTTTTACAAAGGCTAGGTTATAATACCAGAGGGGGGACCTCATCAGCTATGCTTTAGAATGCGGATTGAGATGGATTATTAGGGGTAGGGTTGACCACACACCAGGGCTGACTGATGAAACACTGATTAAGCCTCTTTTGAGGAGCACGTGGCTTAAACCCAAGTAACAGGAATGTAGTTTAGGTACAGATATACAGTTAACACACATTAGTCCACTCTTTCAGCTGTTTACCACTGTATTACATTGATATGATATACATATCTTCTATATATATCTTTGGATCTTTGATTGATGAGTATTAGGCATAGTACAGTATCATATAATACATGTTGTAATAGGATGTTTTTGGAGATGTTAATATATGTGTGTGTAGTTAACATTGCATCTGTGCTTTATATGCTGTGGTTAATTGTTCATTGTTTGCTGAGAAATTGACCAATGAAAGTGTATGGAGGGATATTTAAAGCCTGGATGCTTCTATGTGTTGTGTAAGTCTGACGTAGCCTATGGGTGAAAACGGTTACTTGTCTATGAAGGAACCTTTGTATACCATTTGGGCACTGTCCTGGACAGTTTTGACGTTGACTGTTTCATCTACCTATGTGTGTTTTGGATTGTGTGCCATAAGGTGCCAGCGGTTCTTTGATGTTGATTAGGTGTATTCCATGGTCAATTGACATTAATCCTATTAATTCACTGAAGGATGTTCTTTATAAGTGGGAACGCCGTAGTTTAACCATCCTATGACCTTCCTAGCTGAAGTTGTTAGTGTGCCATTGGTATGTGTTCCACAGGTCGCCCATTTGTTCCGCAGTATGGAAGCGAGTGATCCCCATTTTGTTGCTGGCAGATTGAGTGCTGTGTACGCCGGTATTCGCACGGCGGTCTGACTTTGTATGGGGAGTGTCTACTGTGGTCCCTATCTGTATTTCCTGTGTTATGCCTTACTGCAGCTGTGTAATTCCACCGGGTTTGCAGTTATGGGTGCCATCTCGGTCGTACGCTTGTCCATCCATGGGAATTGCCTACTGGCTACTGGTATAGGGCTGTACACATTTCACACCTGCATTTAGCATTATCCGGTGGATGCTTTGCATTATTAGTGGGGAGTAAGGCATGTGCTATACCCACATCCCTCCCACGGGGCGGGACAACGGACTATCTGCCAAACAACACCGAGCCCCATTTCTGCATACCCAGGATCCCATGGCTGCAACCCTCGACGGTACCCATTAAACATCCTTCATGTGTGCGGGACTGGGATGTGGACGCACTTCTATGGACTCGACAATCTGGGGATTTCTGTTCATATGTCCTGCCTTTCATGGACACTTGTCATCAACGTTAAACACGCTGGTGGTGCATATGTCTAGCTGTGCCGTAGTCACGTGTGTTACCCTTTCAGTGTCGCTCGATCGCAGCTGGTAGATATTGCGTACGGATCAATTTTTGGGGTCCTACAATGGACACCAATGTGCATATGTAAAGTGTAGAACATGTTGGACTGTGTCCATCTGGCCAATGGTTTTGACTGCTGCTGTATGTTCCCCAATCGCGGATGTCTGTTTGACTACCCATATTATGTAGTGCTACGAAAACCAGGATTTTCAAAACTGAAAACAAATGGTGTACATCCAAAGATGCAGGTTAGCGACTGCTTTAAATAATCCTCAGAAGTCCCAATAGGAAATATCCGCCACTGTATTGTCAAAATGACACCACCAAAACATGTAGATCCTATTAATTCATTGAAAGATGTTCTTTATATGTGGGTACGCCATAGTTTAACCATCCTATGACCTTCCTAGTTGATGTTGTTGGTGTGCCATTAGTATGTGTTCCACAGGTCACCCATTTGTTCCACAGTATGGCAGCGAGTGATCCCCCTTTTGGTACTGGCAGATTGAGTGCTGTGTACGCCAGTATTCGCACGGCGGTCTGACTTTGTATGGAGTGTGTCTACTGTAGTCCCTATCTGTATTTCCTGTGCTATGCCTTACTGCAGCTGTGTAATTCCACCAGGTTTGCAGGTATGGGTGCCATCTTGGTTGTACGCTTGTCCATCCATGGGTATTGCCTACTGGACACTGGTATAGGGCTGTACACATTTCATACCTGCATTTAGCATTATCCGGGGGATGCTTTGCATTATTAGTGGGGAGTAAGGCATGTGCTATACCCACATCCCTCCCACGGGGCGGGACAATGGATTATCTGCCAAACAACACAGAGCCCCATTTCTGCATACCCAGGATCCCATGGCTGCAACCCTCGACCGTACCCATTACACATCCTTCAGGTGTGCGGGACTGGGATGTGGATGCACCTCTATGGACTCGACAATCTGGGGATTTCTGTTCATATGTCCTGCATTTCATGGACACTTGTCATCAACCTTAAACACACTGGTGGTGCATATGTCTAGCTGTGCTGTAGTCACGGCTGTCAGTTCTTCTGGGTCTATCAATCGCAGCTGGTAGATATTGCGTACGGATCAATTTTTGGGGTCCTACAATGGACACCAATGTGCATATGTAAAGTGTAGATGTTGTTGGACTGTGTCCATCTGGCCAGTGGTTTTGACTGCTGCTGTATGTTCCCCAATCGCGGATGTCTGTTTGACTACCCATATTATGTAGTTCTACGAAAACCAGGTTTTTCAGAACTGAAACCAAATGGTGTACATCCAAAGATGCAGGTTAGCAACTGCTTTAAATAATCCTCAGAAGTCCCAATAGGAAACAATCGCCACTTTATTGTCAGAATGACACCACCATAACAAGTAGATCACGAGCACTTCCGCCCAGTCTTACCGGGCATTTTCAAGTGTAATTAGCTGAAACAAATAACTAAATAAATAATAATACATATTTTAATAATAAAGATAATAATATGTTATTTGGACAATAGCTTCTGCTATTGACATACAATGTGGGTGGTGCCGGTTACCATACATATGGCTTTCTCAAAAGCTGACTTCGCATTTCTAAACACTAGTGTGGTCTCCTTTAAGGCCCCTGAGCCAGTGGTGAACATTACTCAAGCCACTGAATCACTTGCATATGCCTTCTACCAGCACCTACAGGACTGCATGGATCAGGCAATCCCTTACACAACTGTGAGTCTTTGTACCAATGCCAAGCATCCAGTCTGGTGTACCCCAGCCATACACAAGCTCTACAACGAAAGGAGGTAGCTACTACAAGACAGAGCAGACTCCTTGTGAGGTATGACACCCTTGCTCATTATATGTGAAGAACTACAAGCTCTCATGACATCATCCAGGGCAAGTCCGAAAGATATATCACCAAGGACTCGACAGACAATCATACGGCCTTCTTTAGCTATGTTGGACACCTGGGAGGACACTCCCAGATATGCTCTGACTGGGTTCACAATGATGTGAAGTTTACTGAACATACACACATTGCCAACATACTGGCTGACAGGTTCGGTGAAAACATCTCCACCCCCTCCCCCCCACATGGAGAGATGTCTGTACCAGAAGATTGTGGCCCCCGAAACGTCTGTAACGCACAGGTGGGACATGCTCTCTCCAAGGCAGTGAACACAGCATCCATGGGACCAGATGGTGTCCCGGCTGTGTACTCCGCGATCTCATTGAGGAATTAGACCCACAGCTGTTTAATCTTAGCCTCACCCACAGCTGTTTAATCTTAGCCTCACCTCAGGTAACGTACCCAAGTTGTGGCGCACAGCGACTGTAGTCCCACTTCACAGGGGCAGTGCCTCCACTGACCCTGGTTATTACCATCCCATTAGCTTGAGAAGCCTTATCTGCAAAGCCATGGGGAAGGATCATACTGGAACTCATAGATGACGACATAGGGGACTTGCATACTTTGCATCCAACCCAGTTTGGCTTGGTCAACGGCAGATCATGCGTTTAAAACTTGTTTGACGTTTTAGGAACAGTCACCGAGGCCATTGATGAGGGTCAGGCAGTCCATACAGCCTACCTCGACCTGGCAAAGGCCTTCAACACAATACCCCCCTCGGGTATCATTGATAAACCCATCGGCTTGGATGTGAACCCGTACATCACAGGATGGGTTGCAAACTGGCTAGGTGACACAACCCACACAGTCATAGTTGCTGGCATCATGTCAGACTCACTGCCGGTCACAGGCGGTGTCGAACGGGGCTCAGTCCTGAGTCCACTCTTTTTCTGCATCTACATTTCCAAAGTACAAGGAAACACAGGGGGGGTTATGGCTGACATTGTTTGCAGATGACTGCGAACTGGGTGCCATAGTGGGACGGACATCTGACACAGATATCCTTCAGAAGGGCCTCACAGATATGGATATCTGCTGCCAGGGACATGGACTACAGCTAAATGCCGGGTAATGCATAGTCATACCCTTCGGGAAGAACAAGGTTACCCCTAGCTGCCATATAGGTGGCAATCCACTGAGCACAGAGGGAGTTACCAGGGATCTGGGGACCCAAGTTGTCAGTCACCATTCGTTCGACACACACGTTGCTAACGTGGTTAGGTAGAACTTCTACATTGCCCACGTGATCGTGCAGGGATTCACATCTAGATCAGGGGAGGTCATCGTCTCCTTGTACTCATCACTCATTAGACCTATGATTGAGTACATTGCCCCGTTCGGAAGGTATCTGACCCGACACCTGCAGCAGCTGGGAAGGCCCCATAGGTTCATCATCAAACGGATGCAGGGTGTCAGGAATTTGTGTTATGCTGCCCAACTGTAAGGATGCCTGCTCCATTCAGTCACATACCACTTGTTCAGTGGTGACCTGTGCCTGACATACGAGGCCATGTCGACCCATATTTGATGACTATGCTTCACCTAATGGATCTACATCCCTCAGAACCACAGGGGCAGGTGACGTGAACCTTGACACGGTCATTAACAGAATGTGTTGGAGGGACAGATACATCACCCAGACACTCACTATGCTGTGGAACAACATCCCAGTACATGTGAGGCAGAGCACCTCGCTGGCCTTGTTCGAGGGGGATCTTGACCAATGGATGGGAGATTGCAGATATACCCCAGGGATTACATCATTGTCACTGCTTGACAGAGGTACAGCAATATAATAGGCATTGTTATCTCCGGACTGGAGGGTTGGCAAAGGCAACATAACTATGGGCTAGGGTTATAGCTGCCCTTGGGCAGATAGCCTACTATGTACCTATGGACCTATGAACCTATGTTCATAGTTTGTCCCATTCACACTTGTCTATCCCCTATCCTCATTCATATGTGTATATTTCTGTGGCACATTATTGAACTATGTATTACCTGCAGGTATGCTGTGTACAGTGCACATACGTCACGGTTGATTACAGTGTATCTGTGTACCTACCTCTGTGATACTGAGGACTACCACACATCCTTCACAGCATTACATGCATATGTCCATACTATTATTCTTTGGCCTGAAGGGGGTTGTTAGGGCAACGGTTACACGTGTCCCTGTTTGTGCACGCATCATGGTGGTCTTTGACCAGCCTCCGTTGCTATCGTGGGATGGACGGTAGTGTTGGTGTGTGTTTGGGATGTGTTTCCACTGCCGGTACATCTGTGGGGGGTGGGGTTGGCACATGTTCCTCTTTGCAGGGAGCCCCATCCTGGACATTTGTGTCATGCGTCAACACTTGGCACATGCCATATGTCCTGTGCTATTCCCACAGTCGTGTATGCCTTCCTGAATTACTACTGCGTGTTACTGGCTGTTTGTATCTGGTACACATGGCTATTATGGTGGATAGCTTGGCCTATTCCCATGCTATGACATACCCATTCATCCAGGCATATACATGTTATTCCATCCTTTGCGTTGGCCGTGGGTGTTTGGCCATCCGGCAACGCTATTCTCAACGTGTGATGTCCAACCTTCACCTTCTGTGCCTGTGGCACTCTGTTGGGGCATCCTGCTTGGTGGGCAGATATTCCACCATATGTGTTGTGTTTGACATGTCTGCATAGCTAATCATCAGTACGGTGGCTGAACATACTGCCTTGTCCAGATGTGTACAGTTATGGGCACCATGGCGTGTGCACGCCTATGGGGTTTCGACAGGTCCATACCACATGCGGGATGTACACATTCTGCCGACACATTCACATGCAGCCATTTGGATATCTGTACCTGAGGTGGGATGTTAACATGTGGGGTACATATTTGCCCACGTGGCACTGCCTAGGACAATACTTCTTACTACATTTCAGGTATACCCATTGTGTGTAGGTGTGCAGCTGTGCAAGGCTGCTAGCTGGGTTGGGTGCACAGTCGTACATGGGTGCGGGTTACATGCTATGACAGGGCTGTTGTGTATTACATTTGCATGCATGGGTTCTGCTTCTGGATATTACGCTTAGGCATATGCCGTCCTATGTGTATGCGACGGGCACGTTGCTGGGTGTAGTACATGTTGCTATGCACATGTTTGTCTGTGTTTAGGGTATCTGGTTTCCTTCTTGTTGTTATATCGACACGGCTACCCGGCTGTGTACTCTCACTACTGCTGGTGACCATGCCCATGTGTCTACTTCTGTGTAGGTGCAGCGCGCTGACATGCTGCGGTACACCTTCACTGGGTATGCCCACTGACAGTGCATTGCGTGACGGACACGGTATTATGCGTATCCTTTGTTCCTTGGACGGGTACAATTTGGACTTCGTGGGTTAATGTTTGGTTCTCCGTTTTGTGTGAACGGGTACTATGTTGCATACTCTGCGTACGTTTCATTATCCACGGACCCTGGCTGGTGCGGTTACTATTGCAGGCGGCCTGTGGAAGTCAGCACTTTAGGTTGCTCATCGCCTGCCGGCTTGGCCACGCCTACGGCCGCATCCTACTTGGGCTCGCTCAAGTGCCCTCTGCACGTGTCTGTGGTTGCGGCGCGTACTCATTACTATGCATTAGGCGCTGCTACGCCGATTATTCACTGCACTGCCGGCGCAAGCCTTACACCGGCCTTGCGCCGAGCTTCATGAATCCCGGGGATGGTCTTTTTACCCCAATTGTCTCAATATAAGCAATTTTTCAGTCTACACACCCTCAGTATTTATTCATGTTATGCATAAGTGTATGTTTTTGCATGTGTACAAATTACTAACTTTCGTCTGTATGATTTAGCTCAAGCATTACAAAATAACTATGATACAGTATGTCACAGTTTGATTTATGTCTGCAGTGCTGGGATTCAATAACCCGGTAAATAGAAAGTTGGAAAGGACAAGCAAATTATCATGCCATTTTAAGCAAAATTTGAGTTGCTACGAGATGATTCTTTGTTTTTTATCAATTGAATGCTGAAAAGCAAAACTTTATTTTTATAGTACCATAAAAGAAAACAGGAATCTAAGAAAACTGTAAATACTGAGACACTGAAAGTAAGACAATTGTTTTAAATAATTTAAATTTCATGTAAAATAATGTCAGAAATGTGACTGAAATGTATAAATACATTGGCAAAAGTGCAAAGCTACTTACATCCTAAAACTCAGAATATGAGCTGCTATACTGACAAAAAACTTTCCCAGAGATGTGCAACTTAACTGTGAAGTGAAGATAGAAATGTTACGGCCTTGTACCTTTATTTATGATTGTTTACATGAATGACCATACACCTGGCATTTGTAATTAAAAAACACAAGTAGAACTGGATATGCGTGGAATCTAAAACAGTTTTAAAACTGCAATAAAAAAAAAAGTGTAGCTTAAGGCATAAAGAACCACAGCAAGATGTGATTTATGTATAATTGCAAAACAAAGAAAATTGCCTGAAGCTTCCATCTTGACTCACTATAACTTTTCAGAATCCCAAACTAGCAGGAAGCCAGGGAAGACGAGTCATGTTATGTTTCTAAAACCCAAATTACACTATTATTTATTTATAGACACATATATGATTAATACTTCTATTGTAGTATATTTTGTAGAACATAACTGGAAATCTGTACTTTAAAATTAAACCAAAATAGTCTCTACTTCTTCACATTTTAAAAGCAACTCAATGTAGTGAATTTGCAAATCATTTAAATATGTTTTATTTTATTAGATAAATGAAGAGAGAGAGAAGTTTGAGGAGCATTTTTTTACCATCAGCATTAGCCTTTTTTATGCCAAAAAACAGGTCTGGATTTAAAAAAAAACATTACTGCAAATCTTTAAGCAAATTTGTGCAATGAGCTCCATGATGTTTGCAGCTCAAGTAGCTTGGTTGGTCATGATTTATGCTAATGATCATACAATGAGGTGTTGTTTATGAAAATGAACCTAAACACAATAGTGGAGTGATTCAGAGACATATTAATGTCAGGCAGTGGAACTATGCCTGCTGCATATTCAAACTCTGCTGAATGCTTTTGTTTAGGCAAACTAAATTAGAAAGTAATGCTAAGAGTTACTGCAGTTTTAGTAAATGCACACCTGCGAGAGGACTTCTATGATCTAGCCCTTTTGTCTTTGGTGCTGGGGTCGTAAACTGAACCCGCATTAAAATAAAGGCCCCACATGGTGAACTAGGAAGGAGGTCTGTGAATTACAAAGGGTATCACTCCAACTGCCAGATGATTTGTAAAGCACAAGGTATCATCCACAATGCCTGGGCAGGCTGCCCATTCAGTTATTATGACTCCCACATATGGCAGACCTGTGACCTGCATTAATGGTCTGATAGGGGTGACTTCCTTCAAGATTTTCTTCTTGGTAATGCTGGATATGCTTTGGAACCATGGTTATGACACCCATACAAAATCCATAAAATCCAACATACCATGGATACAACCATGCAGAATCACAAACAAGAAACATTACTGAGTATGTGATTGGGTTTCTGAAGGCACACTTTCACCATCCAGCTTCATCCACTGGTGCCATGAGTATGACTATGCCATGTGAGCAAAATTAGTGCTTGTCTGTGCAATGTTACACAATATTATACTAAGGAAGCAGTTATAGCAAGATAGGTACATGCAGGGACTGCATTTCTGAGTACGACAGGCAGCAGAGGCTGAATTAGGCAAGGAGTCAGAGAAAGAGGCAGCAACAGGAAATGATCATGCCAGACAGAGGTGGGCACAGTATGTCATGGCACTTACAAAGAGGCAGCAGATTGAGCATAGCTTTATAACATAGCATACAATAATTAAACAGGTACACTGCAGAAAAAATTATGCATACAAAATCAACACCAGGCTGTGCTTGTCCATACATAGGATGGACACACTGTGCATCAGACAAAGATATCCCAGGTAACGATGCTGCAGCCCAGCATACTAAACCTTAGCAATCCCCCGTCTCAAAACACCTTGGCCAACACATTAAAAAGTACCGACAAATTTACATTCTTTTAGTTGACAGACTGAATAGCAATTAAAAAGCATCTGTAGTACAAATGAATGGAGTTGTAAGAAGAAGCATTTACCTTATATGCAGATATATTTTTACTGGAGAATGTTTAGTCACCTTATACATGAATCAAACTCTAAGCTTTAGTGTGGTTTGTTTTGGCATGATGAAGCTCTGTGCTTCTCACCATGATTATATCAAGTAAATTCACTGAGCTGGATGATTGTGTTAATTAGGGTTCATCACATTATTCTTTCTGAGTCTCCCGGTTTGCCCGATGCACACATCTGCTAACCATTATGCAGAAGTGTACTCAATGTCATGCACATGCCGGGGTCCCTGTGGGCAGCACTGTGCACAAACAATCAAGCTATGCTCTTTTTTTTGTGTGGGGATGTCATTTCATAGTTAATCATTGACTATCCACACATGGAGACATTGTAGTGCATGTTTTCTTAACAGCATACACTGGCATTAAGGAGTGCCATGTTTCACACCATAAACTGCCACTGTAAAAAATAATAATAAAGAACCTACATTTTCTTTATGTTGCCATCCATTGTCCCATCGGTGCAAATTGGAGTGCAGCAGATGGGACATGTGAGAGATGCTTTTGTGCCAGTTCTGTGTC
The DNA here is from genome assembly GCF_019279795.1 of Protopterus annectens. Lineage (NCBI taxonomy): Eukaryota > Metazoa > Chordata > Ceratodontiformes > Protopteridae > Protopterus > Protopterus annectens. The sequence goes on along the minus strand of NC_056744.1, from coordinate 1,066,147,635 downwards.
ATTTTTCCCTGAGATTCTTCAACATGAGACATCATGGCTGGAGATAGAGATGGTAGTGCTCCTTTCAGAACAAAGATGTGGTGTGAGGAAGAAACAAAAATGTTTTTCTATTAGGATTATAGCCAGAGGATTCTGCAGGAGGGTTATGAAAGGACTCAGTATAAGACTGATGCCTGGAATAGTTTCATCCAGACTGTGACTTGCAACTGGCAGCCCATGCACAGAGTAGCAGTGCTATTGCCATTATAGTAATATAGGACATTGTAATCCTGACACCCTACACTGAAGGGAAAATTCACCATCAATGTATTGTAAGTAGAACATAAGTCAGCTACGCATTTTTTAAGCTGACCGCCTTAAAAAACTCCAGCTATGCTCTGTTGCATATCATCTACTCCGAGGTGATCTCTGCTTAACATACAAGGCCATGTCAAACCCAGAGCTGTTGGACATGCTACACTTAAAAAAATCCCAATCCCTCAGAGCCACATGCTCCAGGGATCTAAACCTTGTCATCACAATAAACAAAACATGCTGGAAGGATAGGTTCCTGACCCAGAGACTCCCCAGACTCTAGGATACACTGCCCATACATGTCAAGCAGAGCACCTCTTTAGCCCTCTTCTAAAGGAACCTTGATGATTGGATGGGAGAAAGGAAATTCACCCTGGGGATCACATCAGCCACCCTGCTAGACAGGGGGTCCAGGGAAGTAAATAGTGTGGGAAAAAATAACCAGGGAATTGTTATGGTTAGGCTTGTATAGGCCCTAGGTCTCGGTGTTCTCGTCATCGGTGTTTTGGCATGTCGGTGTTTTCAAGTAGACCCATAAATATATATATATATATATATATATATATATATATATATATATATCTGTGTGTGTGTGTGTGTGTGTGTGTGTGTGTGTGTGTGTGTGTGTGTGTGCCTTTGGGTTAAAAATTAGATCAGAGCACAAGTACTATGACCATCTATGTGCATGGTCTGACCCTCTCTACCTTTATGGTATACATTAACTGGATGAGAACTATGGTTGCACATACTTTTCTGTGGCTGTAACTTTGTCCATTACAATCTTCCTACAGGTCCCTACTGTGGCTGTTATGAGGATCAACTCATCTCCCACATTTGCTTGGCTGCAAGCTTTGTCAATGAGCATCTGAGCTCATTATGCACACATAGTGAAAAGGATTGGCTTGGCTATGACCATGGGTGTGACATCTGTGAATCCCAGGGATAATGTTTTATAATCCAGCCACTGGAGGATGCACAAACTAGTGTATTTCTTTATGCCGGTCCCAAACCTATAAAATGGGGAGGGTTACATAAGGTAGGGCATCCAGTGGAAAATTTTTGCCAGATCAAATATGCAGACAACAATACAGATTTCCATACTGGATCAGTCAAGGTGTAGGTTAACAATGACCACCTCCAGTACTGTTAGCAAGCAGGGTGCTGATGGAAATTGGGCTACTGTTGGCTGGAGGAGAAGGAGAAGAAGAGGGGAAAGGCATGCCCGGAGGCAGGAGGAGAGGATGAAGATTAGGAGTGTGGAAGTGAGGGTAAGAACTTTGAATGTTGGAAATATGACTGGTAAAGTGGGGGAGCTAGCTGATATGATGGAGAAAAGGAAGTCTGACATATTGTGCGTACAACAGACCAGATGGAAGGGGAGTAAGGCCAAGTGTATTGGAGATGGGGTCAAATTGTTCTACCATGGTGTGGATGGGAGGAGAAATAGGGTAGGAGTTATCCTGAAGGAACAGTATATCAAGAGTGTTTTGGAGGTGGAAAGAGTGTCAGATAGAGTGATGTTTATGAAGCTAGAAATTGATGGTGTAATGATGAATGTTGTTAGTGTATATGCTCCACAAGTTGGGTGTGTGCAATGAGTGAGTTGGATGAAGGAGAGTGTACCCAAGGGTGAGAGAGTAGTGGTTGGAGTGGATTTCAATGTGCATGTTGGTGAAGGGAACAGAGGGGATGAGGAGGCGATGGGTAGGTATGGTGTTAGAGAGAGGAATGAAGAAAGTCAGATGGTGGTGGATTTTATGAAAAAGATGGACATGGTTGTGGTGAATATGTATTTTAAGAAAAGGGAGAAGCATAGGGTGATGTACAAGAGTGGAGGAAGATGCGCACAGGTGGGTTATATCCTATGCAGGAGGGCCAGTCTGAAGGAGATTGGAGACTGCAAAGTGGTGAGAGGGGAAATTGTAGCTAGGCAGCATAGGATGGTGGTCTGTAGGATGATGATGGTGATCAAGAAGAAGAAGAGGAGAGTGAGGGCAGTGCCAAGGATCAAATGGTGGAAGTTGAAAAAGGATAACTGTAAGCTGGAGTCCAGGGAAGAATTAAGTCAGGCACTGAGTGGCAGTGAAGAGTTACCAGATAGCTGGGCAGCCACAGCAGAGGTGATAAGGGAGACAGCTAGAAAGGTGCTTGGTATGACATGTGGACAGAGGACGGATGCCAAAGAGACCTGGTGGTGGAATGAGGAAGTACAGGAGAATATACAGAGGAAGAGGTTGGCAAAGAAGAAGTGGGATTGTCAGAGAGATGAAGAAAATGGATAAGAGTACAAGGAGATGAGGAGTATGGTGACAAGACAGGTGGCAAAGGCTAAGGATAAAGCATATGGTGAGTTGTATGAAAGGTTGGACACTAAGGGGGGAGAAAAGAACCTGTACTGATTGGCTAGACAGAGAGACTGAGCTAGTAAAGATGTGCAGCAGGTTAGCGTGATAAATGATAATGAAGGAAACATACTCACAGGTGAGGAGAGTGCATTGAGCAGATGGAAAGAAGACTTTGAGGGGCTGATGAATAAAGAGAATGAGAGAGAGAAGGTTGGATGATGTGAGGACAGTGAATCAGGATGGGAAAGGGATTAGCAAGGAGAAAGTAAGGACAGCTATGAAGAGAGTGAAGAATGGAAAGGCTGTTGGTCCAGATGACATACCTGTGGAAGCATGGAGGTGTTTAGGACAGATAGCAGTGGGGATTTTAACCAGATTTTTAACGGAATCTTGGAAACTGAGAGGATGCCTGAGGAGTGGAGAAGAAGTGTATTGGTACCAATTTTTAAGAATAAGGGTGATATGCATCTACTACAGAGGGATAAAACTGATCAGCCACAGCATGGAGTTATGGGAAACAGTAACAGAAGCTAAGTTAAGAAGGGAGGTGATTTGATTTTAATGATCAGCAGTATGGTTTTATGCCAGGAAAGAGCACTACAGATGCAATGTTTGCTCTGAGGGTGTTGATGGAGAAGTATAGAGAAGGTCAGAAGGAGTTGCAGTGTGTCTTTGTGGACTTAGAGAAAGCATATGACAGGGTGTCCAGAGAGGAGTTGGGGTATTGTATGGGGAAATCGGGAGTGACAGAAAAGTATGGAAGAGTGGTACAGGATATGTATGAGGCCAGTGTGACAGTGGGGACATCTGTGTAGGAGAGATGGATGCATTCAAGGTGGAGGTGGAATTACAACAAGGATCAGCTCTGAGCCCTTTCTTATTTGCAATAGTGATGGACAGATTGACAGACAAGATCAGACAGGACTTTCCATGGACTATGATGTTTGCGGATATCATTGTGATTTGTAGTGAGAGTACTGAATAGGTTGAGGAGATCCCGGAAAGATGGAGATATGTTCTAGAGAGGAGAGGAATGAAGGTCATCAGGACTAAGACAAAATATATGTGTGTGAACGAGAGGGAAAACAGAGGAATGGTGAGTATGCAGGCAGTAGAGTTAGTCAAGGTAGATAAGTTTAAGTACTTGGAATCAACAGTTCAGAGTAATGGTGAGTGTGGAAGAGAGGTGAAGAAGACAGTACAGGTAGGGTGGAGTGGGTGAAGAAGAAAGCCAGGAGTGATTTGTGACAGACAGGTACCAGTAAGTGTGAAAAGGAAGGTCTACAAGATGGTAATGAGACCAGCTTTATTATTATATGGGTTGGAGACAGTGGCTCTGATGAAAAGACAGGAGTCAGAGCTGGAGGTGGCAAAGTTAAAGATGTTTAGATTTGCATTGGGTGTGATGAGGATGGACAGGATTAGAAATGAGTATATTAGAGGGTCAGCTCAGGTTGGACAGTTTGGAGACAAAGCCAGAGAGGTGAGATTGTGTTGGTTTGGACATGTGCTGAGGAGGGATGCTGGGTATATTGAGAGAAAGAGGCTAAGGATGGAGCTGCCAGGTAAGAGGGAATGATGAAAGCTTACGATAAGGTTTATGGATGTGGTGATAGAGGACATGCAGGTGGTTGTTGTGATTGAGCAAGATGAAGAGTACAGGAAGAAATGGAAACAGATGATCCATTGTGGTGACCCTTAATGGGAGCAGCCGAAAGAAAAAGAAGAAAAAGAAGGAATAACGTTTTATCAGAGTTTATTCAGACAGCATTATAGTTAAAGTTATGTCTTCTTGTAAGTGAGAGAAATCATCTCTTTATTATTGAACTGGTATTTGTTTCTCCATTTTACCTCCAATATTTTTAATTTTCTTTCTTTATTCAGCAAGATCCTTATCTGTTTTACTGCTGTTTGGTATAACATTGCTGTATTGGTATACTTTATTCCCATTTCAATGTTTTGCATGAAAGCTGGTATTCTTTGTTTAACCAAATAAATAAATTTGTGTCATTTTATGTTGTTTGATTATTCTATGGTTGCCATGGCACATCTTTCATTATATTTGGATAGAATCAAGGCAGAGGAAACTATGCTTGTTGCAGTTAAGACACTAAGGGTTCTTAGTACTGAGGATTTAGCCTTAACTACAATGCCAATGACTAGGATTTGGTGGCACGGAGGTAGCTGGAAGCCTAGATATGTGTGCTGAGGAGGATTGAATTCTTCTGGCTTCTGTTTTACTTCACTAATGAAAGGATGGGATTGTGCCATTTTGCTACTGGTTCTCCATTCAGTGGATGCAACAGCAGATGAGCAGAACTAAGGGGATGGATAGGGAAAGAAAGGATATACTGTCACCGACATGCTCTCTGGAAGTAAAATTTAAAATGGGGATTGAGCATCATCCCAGTTATAATGGAACTGCAGTCTAGTTTTTGAGAGGCACAACAATCCACCTCAGAAATGTCATCTCTCCCAAGCCAGCAAAGAGCATATTCCCAAAGGAAAAATGGTTACAGTTCCAAGAAAGGAAAGTCTGTGCCATCAGATGTACAGTAAAGGCCTGCCAATAGCTCGCAGTTGAAATACTTGGTATAATGAGGTATATGGATGTCAAGATGACTGTGTTCATTGGCTTTGACCGGGAAAGAGAAATGTATTCAGTGTGTTACATGAGAAGGTCTGTACGAAACTATACGATTGGATTGGCTTAACTTGTCAGTTCTAAAGAAACCCAAGGCTATGATTACTGTTATTTCTCCATAATAAGGTAGTGCTTATATGACACTTGAGCTGTCTCAGAGCTATGATGAAGCTGTGACCACTGTCTGGAGGACTATGTGAATGCAGTGTAGCACCATCATCAGCCAATGTCAGAAGGGCAGGTTATTTTGCCATGTGCATCAATTTTTCATCAGAGTCATTGCTCCTGTCATTTGGTCTCCCCAGTCAAAGGCAATGGTTTGATTAAGGAAGACAAGGTATGCTAATTTCAGGCAAAGACATCAGAAAAAATCTTCATGTAACTCAGGGTAGGAAAGTATATTTACATCAACTTCTAGGCACTTCTGCAACTTTCCTGTGGATTTCGCTAACACATTTTTATGTGCTATTGTAAGTTTGCTGTGTAATGCAGATTGAAACAAATGCTAACAGGGCTCATTTGTTTAAAGTTTTAAAAGGTTTAAAAATGATTAGTGTACAATACCTTTTGTACTGCTAACAATAAAATTCATGTATGTTAGAAAGTGACACAAACAATACCAAAATTCATATTCAAAGAAGTCAAATATAGATGCAGTCACATAATATGCCCACATTCAAGATAAACATGCATGAAATAGTATGGAATAGACTGGAACCCAATCTACTGTAATCAACAAGCTGATCTACACTAATCTTTGATATTTGTAAATATTTTCAATTAGACTCATATTATATACTGTCTCCAACCCCAAATGTCCCAGACAGTAATAATATGTGGAAGGGGAAGACACACTCTTTCTCAGAAAATAAGTTTTCTAGTCCAACAATGCTAACAATGGGTTTCCCTAATTTTTGAGTTACCTAATTTTTAACCAACCCCACTATAAGACATGTCCGCTATCATACCCTATGAGGTTAATCCAGTATTGCCATTACTAGCAACAGCATCACTCACATCCTCTCATTCATCACTCTTGATACATATGAAGTAATTCATCCTAAATCATCTCTACTTAACTTCAGTATATTACTAAATCAGTCTCTCCCCTGACATGGGCAGTTTCCAAGATTACAAGCCTAGCTCCTCCCCTGATCATCCACCTATCACATCTCAGGTCATTACCCTCATACTCCTTCTTTACTTAATGATTCAGAACTACAGTATTTCTCTCTCTCTCTATCTCTGATTCCCTTCCAAATGGATCTACTTTCATATATTAAATTACCAAATAATTGAATTACACTTCACAGAAACCAAAAACCCGAAAGTACAAAACACTGAAATATAAAAATACCCAACATCAAAACATCAAAAAATGGAAATGCACAACCACCAGAAAAAATATATATATTATTTTAAAAAAAAACATATGAATAACTGATAGTTAAAAATACTGAAATCTAATAATATAATAATAATGCTGTTCAATAGTTTTTATACATCTATATTATTATATTTACAGTATTTTTTACAGTATTTTTTGCGTTTTTTTATATAAATATTTATTATAATGCTTATTATAGTATTTATCACAAAGTTTTTTAATGTCTTTTAATGTTTTCCATTCGTCTTGAACAGCATTATTATTATATTATTAGATTTCAGTATTTTTAACTATCAGTTATTCATATGTTTTTTTTAAAAATAATATATATATATTTTTAAAATAATATATATATTTTTTTACCAACTTTTTTTATCACTATCAGTACACTAATGATGAAATAGGCATTCATATGGCCTGTATATATTTATATTTATACAAATTAATGAGTATATATTTATTATATTGAGTTATTTATTATACTGAGCAATTATTCATTAATAAGTGAGATATTTTATACTGGTCTTTAGGCAACAATTTTGGCTTATTTATGAATGAGACATCTTCATTACAGTTAATGAATTATGGACATTTATTCTTAATATTATTGATTACATGATGTATTGTATTTCATAATATTATTGATTTTAAATTAATAGTCAAATAGGTCACGTTTTAATGGATTAAACAAAATGTAGACTAAATACTGTTTGCGAAAATGTGAATACAACTTTAAATAATGTCACAGTTTTTCGCGCCATAAAGGTTATTTAAAGGATTTTTCTAAACAAGCTGTTAGTTCTGATGAAGCCTATATGTATTAGGTGAAAGCGCTAAACTCTTTATTTTGGATTAAGTCAAGACAGTTATGTTTTGTGAAGTGTGTAATTGTGAGTTGTTTTCCATTAAACTTTAAGTTTTATTGTCGTACACACTGCGTTTCCTCTTCAATTTGTTGCAAGAGAAGATAGCGCAAGTGAGTACAATTAATTTGTTCTTCATTGCAACTACCCACATTTCTGTACTTATACAGATAGCTATATGAAAACATCAAACCATTGACAATGCAAACTGCGATCATTTAACCATTTAGTAATTTGCAAGCTCAGCTTTGTGGTCTTGAACAACTGAAATTCGATTATTTGGGAATTCAAAATATAAAAGTAGATCCTCCAAACACCTCAGATTCCAATAGCTTATATTTTCTTAACTGGCCTACTCATCTAGGAATTGCAGTCCTATATAGCATTCTCTTGTCTTCTGGCGAGCCTCTTTTATCCCATCAAACAGGCATAATGACCATGTCCATACCAGTTCCTAATCCATAAACCTCTGCTCATACTGTGTGAACCAATCTCCCTCACTTCTTCATTTTCCCTATGTAGTTGGTCTACACTATGCTGTCCATACCTCTAACACCAGCCACTTTCCCATTTCTCCATAGAAATCATGCCTTTAGGTATGAAAGACCACCTAAGTAAAACTGTCACAAAATAGAGCCAAGAACAGTGTACAAAATCACTAAAAAATAAGAAGATACACTGCTGCAGCCGGATACATAGAATTCTTCCAGTTTATTATAAAACATGCTCCACAAGTTCAGATTGAGCTCTTTCTTCCCTTTGAATAGGGATTTCATCAGAATCTAACACAACCTCTAACATTTCCCCTTAAATAGTAAAATACTTGCTGACATCATTCAACTTCATAAAGGAACTCATTCCTTATTTAAAATACAATATGTCACATTTTAAAACTAAACTACTAAAACTCCACATTCTTTAATAAAACATTTTAAAAAAATATATAATGCACATAGTAAATATAATAATTTATGTGGGTGGCCGTGGTGATGCAGCGGTTAGCATTGCCACCTCACAGCAAGAGGTTCTCCAGTTCGATCCCCGGCTGGGGTGCCTTCTGTGCAGAGTCTGCATGTCCTCCCTGTGGTCGTGTGGGTTTCCTCTGGGTGCTCTGGTGTCTTCCCACATCCCAAAGACATGCTGTAGGTGGATTGGACACTCTAAATTGGCCCTAGGTGTGAGTGCGTGCATGAGTGTGCCTTCTATGGAAGGTTGGGCTGGCAACTTGGGAGTGTAAAACTACACTGCCAATCATAAGCAGACAGGTGATCCTCTGTGGCGACCCCTAACTGGGAAAAAGCCGAAAGAAGAAGAAGTAAATATAATAATTTATAATGAAAATATAGTGTGTATAAAAAACATAAAACTTATAAATATTAAAAAGTAGACTACCTCATTAAAGCTGCTTTCTTGTGCAACAAGGGCTTGATGGAAATCTCATCATTTACTATGTACATTATACGTTTTTTTTTTTTAAATGTATAAAAAAATGTGGAGTTTTAGTAGTTTAGTTTTAAAATGTGACATAATGTATTTTAAATAAGGAATGGGTTCCTTTATGAAGTTAATTGAGTGATGTCAGCAAGTATTTTACTATTTAAGGGGAAATGTTAGAGGTTGTGTTAGATTCTGATGAAATCCCTATTCAAAGGGAAGAAAGAGCTCAATCTGAACTTGTGGAACTTGTTTTATAATAAACTGGAAGAATTATGTGTATATGGCTGCAGCAGTGTATTTTCTTATTTTTTAAGTAAAATTATCACCATACATGTCCCTTACAGACTCCACTAGATATTTGGTTTGCATATACTCATGTTTTTCTCACAAAAGTCTTCATTATCCATTTCTGGGGCTTCCCTTACATGGTGCCAATGCAACCTGCTTATTCTCACTTCCACTCATTAGTATTTTTTATGCATGTTCTACTAGTCCTTCCTTGCTTAGACACCTTCACTTGACCATTTTATCCTTCACTTATTCAAGATAATTAGTTCCCTGGTCTCCCCAACCCTTTAATTTCTCAGGTGCATTCTTTCTATCTATTTTTAGTTTCTAAAAAAGCTGAAGAATCTCATTCTTTTTTCTATCTTTCCCTAGATACAATTCCAACCTACCTCACTACTTCATCCCAATATATCCTACCTATTCTATCCATTCTTAACCTTGTAGTACACATCATCAGGCACACAATCTACTTCAAAATACCACCAGACATCACGTCTCTCTTCCCTTCTCCTCATTTCTGCCTTCTATTAAAATTAAAATTTTAAATGAAAATAATTGATGTAAAAATAAAATAAAATAAAATAAACAAACCAAAATCAATACACAGCTACTTAAACTGTGGTTGTGGTGTAAGCAGTTATGTATAAATACTGGTTTATTTATTAGATTCTGCATAAATCATAACATGTAGCATGCCCATTCCTCAATTTTTTGCTGACTTTTGACTACTTACTAGTTCAGATGCCATTTCCTTTACATACAATGTGATCTAAAACGTCCTGTAATTGCTTAATATTCATATCCCTAAACCTCAGCAGTTTATACCAAGGGTAGAATCATAAACCATATTATGATTACTGTTTTAACCCAATCACTCCACTTGTCTAATAACTTTCACTTTACGGTGACCCAGTCAGAAACATTCCTCTGTCTAGTCATAGGTTCATAGGTTAATAGGTAGGTACTAGGCTATCTGCCCAAGGGCATTTATAAGCCTAGCCAGAGTGTGTGGGTTTTCGCCAACCCCATTGATTAATTAATTGATCCTCTGCCAAGCAGAGCCAATGAAGTGATCCCAGGGGTGTATTTTCTGTTACCCATCCACTCATCAAGGTTTCTCTTGAAGAGTGTTAGTGAGGGGCTCTGCCTGATGTAATTTGGAATTTTGTTCCAAAGCATGAGGAGTGTCTGTGACAGGAATCTATCCCTCCAGCATGTTCTATTTATTGTTGTGGTGAGGTTTAGCTCACTAGAGCACGTGACTCGCAGTGACTTGGATTTGTTTTGGTGGGGCATGCCCATCAATTCTGAATTGGACATGGCTTTGTAAGTCAGGCAGAGATCACCTCTGAGTAAGTGATATGCCACTGAGTACAGCCAGAGTTTTTTCAGTCAAGCTGCATAGGACATATGTTTGAGGCCAGTAATCCTCTTGGTGAGGTACTTTTGTGGTCTTTCCAGCTGTTGGAAGTGTCTTGTGAGGTACATCCCAAATGGGGTATTGTACTCTATGATGGGTCTAATGGGTGATGAGTAGAGGGGCACTATAACCTCTTTATTTTTAGATGCGAACCCTTTAGTAATTAGATGGGCTACATAGAAGGATTTCCTAACTACTTTGGCAATATGATTATTAAAGGAGAGATTACTATCTACCTGGGTCCCCAGATCTCTTATTACCTCTTCTGTATTAAGGGGGCTGCCACTTATGTGGTAATTCGTGGGTGTTTTGTTTTTCCCAAATGGGATGACTATGCATTTTATGGCATTTAGCTTGAGGCCATGACTTTGACACCAGGTGTCCATCTCAGTAAGGCCCTTTTGGAGGATGTCCGTGTTAGCCGGAGAGTCAATTATGGCTCCCAGTTTGCAGTCATCGGCAAACTTGGTTAGCCATAGTCCTCCTTTGTTTGCCTGTACTTCTGAGAAGTATATGCCAAACAGTAGGGGTCCCAGGACCACGTCTTGTGGGACACCACTTGTGACTGGTTTAGAGTCAGACCTGGAGCCCGCTATTCTTACTGTGTGAGTTCTGTCTGTAAGCTAGTTGGCAATCCATCTTGTGACGTAGGGGTTTATGTTCAGGCTGGTGAGTTTTTCTGTAACACCCGAGTGGGGAATGGTGTTGAAAGCCTTGGTGAGGTCAAGGTAGGCTGTGTGAACCACCTTTCCCTCGTCTATGGTCTTGTTGACTGTCTCGAAGATGTCAACCAGGTTTAGTAGGCATGATCTGCCCTTAACAAAGCCAAACTGGGTCGGGTCAAGTGTTTGGAGGTTCCCAATGTCTTTGTTAATGAGTTCCATGATGATGCACTCCATAGCCTTGCAGACCAGGCTAGTCAAGCTTATGGGGCGATAGTTACCAGGGTCAGTTGTGGCCCCTCCGTTGTGGAGAGGAATAACCATTGCTGTGCACCATTCTATGGGCATGTAGCCTGTGGAGAGGCTGAGGTTGAACACTGTATTTAGGTGGGGGGTTAGTTCGTTCTGTGGTTCGTGCAAGACACAGCCTGGGACACCATCTGGTCCCATTGATGCCGTGTTTTTGGCTTTTGAAAGAGCTGTTTTCACCTGTGCATCTGTGATTTTTGGGATACTACATTTTTCTGGTATTGTTGTGGGCCCTTTTGGAGGTGAGAAGGGGTTGAAGTTTGCACTGAATCTATCTGCCAGGATGTTGGCAATATCAGTAGGTTCAGTATATTTTGTGCTATTTTGCACTAGTTCAGTGCATATCTGAGTGTTGACACTTAAATTCGTAACATAGCTAAAGAAGGCTTTGCGGTTATCTTTTGAATCCTTGGCTATTTTTCTTTTGAAGTTATCCTTGGTTGATTTCATGAGGGACCTTAGTTTCTTACTGATACTGATCAGAGATGTCTTTCCTTCTTGGGATTTGCTTTTTTTCCTAAACTAGTTTCCTCCTTCTATTGTATAGCCTGTTTATTGCAGGGGTCCACCAAACTGGTTTTCTTCTCTTAGAGGAGTGAGTCTTGGTTTTGCTAGGGATGGCATGATCCATGCATCCTTGTAGGTGCTCATAGAGTGCATTTGTAAAGGTTTCTGCATCTTGGGCAGTGTTATCCTTTATGGTGGGGGCTGTGAAACTTACCACCTCTGTCTTACGTAAGGTGAAGCTTGCTTTAGAAAGGTTTTTTACTGTGCTTTCCTTAGTTGGGGGTAGTGGTGGGGTGTGGACATCCAGAGTGATTATTTAAGGTCTGATCTAACTAGTGATGGGTTGACCTCCGGTGTGGAACATCTGTCGCCCATGCTGGTGATGACCAGGTCCAATATGCTTTCACCTCTGGTAGGGGAATTTACCAGCTGATCCAGGGCATTTGAGTTGATGAATTCCAGGAAGTGCTGGGCCTGGGAATTTGTACTCAAGTAGTTTTCCCAGTGAATGGCAGGGTAATTGAAATCGCCCAATATTAGGGTGTTAGGTAGGACCTTCATGTTTTCCGGTGTCTCCAGAAAGGTGGAGTAGTGGTCCCGGGTCATGGAGGGTAATCTGCAGCAGGCCACAATTTGCATTGCAAATGTGCCCTATGTTAGTTGCACATGGATGATCTCAGAGGTATCATGCTGCGCCACTAACCTGGAGGTGTAGCTATCCTTAATGAATATGGATACACCCCCTCTTTTTGTGTTTTGGTCCATGTTCTGTGGGCGAAATGTGTGGTATGAGTTGTAGCCCGTAGTGGTGGTGTGCTCTCTGGAGTCTTGAACCAGGTTTCAGTTACTGCACAGATGTCGACCTTCTCCATACTGAGGAGTGCTTCGAGCATGTGCATTTTGAGATTTAAACTCCTGGCATTGAGTAGCATAACCCTCAGTTTTTTGTTAATTGTGCTGTTTATGGAGGTGGATTTGACTTTTGAGCCTTGCCTAAAAAAGGCACTATGGGGGCAGCAAGAGCCTTGGCCAGTATTTGAAAGCCTAGGGGTGACAGGTGCAAGCCATCTCTTGCGAAGCAACGTGGCTTGTTGAGCATGTCATCCCTGGCTGACAGACACTGGATCCCCTTTAAATGACACCAGAAGCTTAGCCAGTTGTTGAAATTGATAATTTTTTCTTTATGCTGAGGTGTCATTCTTGGTGAGGGCAGGATGCTACTCAGGGTCAGGGTCATACCAGCCTGGGCTGAATGATCAGAGACCTCTTCCATGTCTCTTTTCATGTAGTCCAGGGAGGTACATCTCAGGTCATTCACACCAACATGAACAATGACAGAGTCATATTTGTACTTGTTCTGGAGTGACCTGAGTGCTTGTGTTATGTAGCAGATTCTGGCTCCCGACAGGCAGCTAACAGTAACCTTCTACTTGTCCAGCCTAATGAGTGGGACGTCAGTGTGCCTGACTATAGAGTCACCTATTACTAGTGTGTTAGGTATGTTATTTCACCTTAAGGGCTGTGATTGTGCGGCACACTGATTTTGTGTTTTATATGTTGTCTGGTTTGTGACAGGAAGTGACAGGAAGTGCAGGTTGTTTGGGTGTCTGCTTTGGAGTATGATTTTGTGTATTTATGTGTATTTTTTGCCAGTGTTGTTTTAGTAGGTCTGTGTGCGGCTGGAGGTGTGGTGCAAGTGTTAACCTTCTCCTGTTGACTGTCTGTTCCAGTCTTGGGTGGAGATACCTTAGCCTCCAGTTTGGCTGTATAATTGCATCTCTCGCATATGTTAGTGTTTTGTGGTAGGAGGAGAGGGTTGTCTGTATACATGAGGCAGTTGTAACATTGCCTCAGGATACCCAGATTCACCAGCTGGACTGGAGAGGGCACCTAAAGTTGTCCTTTGGTCATGCCTGAATAGTAGGGTGAGCTGCTTAGTTGCTTGGTTGGTGAGGGGTGAATAAAGAGTCTTGCCCTGCTGGGCAATCAGTGTCAAAGGATATTAGTGCTTGCTATTAGGTCTGAGCAAGTGCTGGGCTGTAAGATGCTTTTTGAGTGCTTAGGTTGAGAGTTAGACTAGTTTCAATGGAAAAACTGAAGAGGAGACTTAGTGGAGCTGGGAATAATTTAACCGTAGCTAACCTGCACTGCCCGGTGCGCAAAACTGTGCAAATGCAGTTTTTATAGTAGGGAAATGAGAGAGATAGAAATTAGCCCAAAAATGGCCAATAAACTTCTAACTTCTGGGCTGGAACCATTCCTTCAGGGACAGATAGGTTGCTCAAAGCTCCCCTTTCTCACAGGTGAACAGAGAAACTTCCTTCTATCCAAGTAAGGTATGGGCAACTCAGAAACTAGTATCACAGCCCTGAATTCAGCATTAGCCTGAAAACTGGGCTATACTAGCTTAGAAAGGTGGGAAACAAGGAATTCTTTATTTGTTTTTTTTTGAAAAGATAAGGCAAAAACAGTAAAAAAATACACTTAAAACAGCTTTAAACGACTACAAATGATCAGAAAAGGCTATCGCACTTTAGTGTGTAGCCTACAACAGTTAAATTATTTAAACAAAAAACAACTTTTTAAAAGTGCAGACAGTCAAATAAGTACAGTATGTGAAAAAAAACTTTTAAATCACAATAAATGCCTAAAAATATGTGTTTAGGTGGAAAACAGTTAAGTACAGCAAGAAAGTACAAAAAACTGATAATCACTCCAAAGTCTCTCTTCTAAGCTAAAAGGCTTGTATCAGTTTAAGGCTTTCTAGTAGGTTAGTTACAGGAAAGATGGATATTAGACATAACTCTCAGACCCAAGTACTTTGGCCTTTCTTATCTATCCTCATCTTTCATTATACCATTTTGCTCTATATTGGCAAGATGTTTGACTTATCAAGATGAAAGAATGCCAGAAATCATGTGAAGCAATGTACCTCCTTCATAAGTTAAAGGCTATTTTACCTGAGGTAGCAAACATTTGGCAATCTTCTCCCAAGTTATTAACTCTTAGCCAAACTGTATATTTCTTGAAAACTTGTTTTTATCTGTTTACGTCTGTATCGGATGAACTCAGTTGTAACACTGTGAGGTTCCTGTGTTCGGTGTTATAACTGTACAAGGTTACAACAGATTGTAGTGAACACACTTATGATCTAAAAAACTTCAAGAAGCCTTTCTCCAATGATATTTGTGTTAAAGGCAATATTTTTGCCCATTTTTCTAATAAAAATTTGAACTTGCCTAATTTGTCAACTTACCCAACATTCAGTAGGAAAGTATTTCTAAAATCTGGCCGTATGAACAACAACATTGTTTCTTAATTATTGTATTACACCTTTGAATAGCAAAAATAAAATTGCAGTTCCTTGTTTTGTAATGATCAGATTAAAACTTAATAGCCAATTTATATGCAAACGCTGCACTGTAGCATGTAAAAATTAAGGCCATGCCCCCCCCCAAAAAAAAAAAGTATATAGCTGACAAAAAGCAAGTTCAGTTGCTGCAACTTCTTCTGGTTTTCTATGTTTGAAATAACTAGACACTCTTTCTGATTGTATTTACTTTCTGATTCTTTATATAGAAATGGAAGCACTGTAATCTAATAGAGACCCAACCAGTGACTTAAAATAGTAATCATTTCAACTTTATATCTTGCAATTGGTTGCAAAATGTTCTTAACTATTAGGAAACATTTCCTTATTACTGTGTTCACATTCACATGAAGCTGTAAGGTTTTATCTACAATGACACTAGGATTCACTACTTGAACTACACTGGGTCATTGTTAACAGCATTTGGATACTTTACTTGAACTAAAAAAAGGGACCAAAACTATATTTCTTATTGTTAAAATGTATTTTATTGTTGACGTGATGTATGGCATTTAACTATGTTCTTCACCAATGTATTTTAGAAGCAATGACTTAACCTCTGTTAATAAACCTATTATTAGATGGATTAATAACTGATTGCCATAATGGAGGTGAAAAGTAAGAATCAAGGACAACTTTTCCAAAACTGTGAAAAAACATAATTTTGTCCTCAGGATTCTATATTGGGACCTTTCCTTTTTAAATCTTTTTATGTTAACAGTCCCATCATTAAATTGTTAGTCTGCATAGAATCTGAAGGTGGATTCTAGGGTTAGAAATGTGAGAGATGAACAATACTCCATTGTTATTTGGATTCCTGATTTATGATAAATGCCCAAGTCAATACTCTGTTATTATAAAAAGTTATTAAGTTAGTTAAAATGAGTGCCCAATGGGAAGCCATTCTGGTTTAAATTTGTGTTTGTCAACTACCTGAAAGGAAAAGAAAAAGAAAAGCAATGGTCTTTTGAAGAACTTGCAAACATTACGTGTTGGACTTATATGCCTGTATTTTTTTACATCACATAAGTGTTCCCTTTATAGGATCATAGGATCATAGAAGGCTAATAGCCCTAGACCCTTTTTAAGCCTAACCATTAATGCCCTCCTAATTTCCCCAGTTATCAGTGCCCATGGACTAGAAAGGCTTTGATTCATACCTGTGCTTTAGGACATCTATGAGCTTTCCCTCCCCTTATGGGCCACATGCGACAAGCCAGCAGTGAATTTGTGATTTCACATCCATTGGTCCAAATTACATTTAAATAAGTTTAGTGAAGGCCTCTGTTTCACATGAATGGTGAATCTGTTCCGGAGAAGGTGTAATCTCTGAGATGTATACATGTCCTCCAACATATTTTATTTATGTCACAGGTGAGGTTTAGATGCTTAGAGTGGGTAATATTAGTGCTGTTTCTTTTGTGAATGTGTAGCAGATCCATCAGGGCTAGATCGGAGAATGCCCTGTAGGTTAGGCATAGATTGTTCCTCATTAGCCTGTAGGAGACTGAGTATAGGTACAGGACTTTGAGTTGGTCCACATAGGACATGTTATTTGCACCCTGTATTCTTTTAGTGAGAAATCTCTGTGGCTACTCCAGCTGTTGTGAATGCTTGGTCAAGTACATGCCATGGGCGCATTATACTCAATTACTGGTCTAACCAGGGCTGAGTAAAGTGAGATTATGATCTCCTTAGATCTGAATGTTATGTCCTTATAAGTTGGGCCACATAGAAGGATTTTCTCACCACCATGGATACATGGTGATCAAAGCTCAGGTTGCTGGGGGGAGGGTGGCCTAATGGTTAAGGTGTTTGCCTTACAAACACAAGGTGCAAGGTTGGAGTCTGACAAGTGATAATTGGCTAGACTTACAATGGCCTGCAAGGGCAGTTAGCCTAGTACTACCTATGAACCTATGAACCTGTCAAACTGATTTCCGAAGTCCCTTACCACTGGATCTACTCTTAGGGGAGTGTTATAATTTGCAGGGTTGGTTGTCTTCCCAAAGGGTATTATTATTTTTGCATTGTGTTTTAAGCCATGGTTCTGGCGCCAATTATTTGTCTGTGTCAGACCCTCTGAGGAGATCTACAGCTTTGGAAGATTCAAGGATTCCACCAACTTTGCAGTCATCAGTAAATTTGGTCAGCCAAAGGGCCTTTACATTTGCCTTGAGGTATATTCTGAACAGCAGGGGTCCCAGTACTAAGCCTTGTGGGACACCACTAATAACAGGACTCTTGGAGAAAATTGATTCCTCCACCCCTCCTATCTGTGAGTCATTTGGCTATCCATTGGGTGACACAGAGATTTATGCCTAAATTTGTGAGTTTGTATATGACAGCAAAGTGAGGTATTTTTCTATAACTCTAATAACCTTATAAAAGAAGTCCAGCAGGTTTTTTAGGCAAGTCCTTCTCTTCAAGAAACTGCACTGGGATGGGTTCAGTGTTTAAATAATTCCTACTTCTTTGTTTATAAGATCCACAAAAATTCTTTCTGTGGTCATTCATACAAGGCAAGTCAAACTTATGGGTCTGTAGTTTTCTGGGACTGTTGATGAGCCATGTTTGTGTAGAGGGATGACCTTTGTAGTCCTCCTTTCCCTAGGGACAAGGCCTATCTGGAGGATGTGGTTGAACAGAGGTTGTAATTGACCTGACAGGTCAAATTTCAAGCTATTTAAAGGCATCCTGGTATATCATCAGGACCCATTAATGCAGTGTTTTCAGCTCTAAAGCGTGTAGGGAGGACCTGTTCTTTAGTAATAGTTGGGGTAAAATGGTAGAAGGTATTTCTGGGGGGGTAACAGTGGGTGGAAGGGGTGAATTTGAAGCTAAATTTATCATCCAGCAAATTTGCTATATCCCCTGGTTCAGCATAGGGAGTTCCATGTACTATTAGTTTAGCACACTGTTGGGTGTTCCCTTTAAAGTTGCATATGTAGCTGAAAAAGGCTTTATGGGTATCCTTTGTCTGGGCAGCTATTTTTGCCGAAAAGTTGGCTTTGGCAAATTTGTTTAGTCCCCTGAGCTGCTTGGTGAGATTGATTTTTTTTTTTTTGTCATTTGGGCATAGCCCTTCTATTTTTGCGCAGTATTTTCTTTCTTTTGTTGTAAAACCTATTTATACTTGGGGTCCACTAAGGAGGCTTGTTTTTATAGTTTGTCCTAAGTTTGGTACTGCTGTTTCTATGTAGTTATTTACATGCTTGCAAAGCGTTTCCATAAACACTTCCATAAAGGCCACTGTGTTCTCTGAGTTTGGAGGGCAGCTTGTAATTTAGCTATGCTATCACTTAATAGGAGGTAGTTAGCCTTGGAAAAGTTCTTAAAGGTTCTGGAGTTTGCTGGGAGTTTTGGCTTTATATTTATTTCAAAAATGACTGCTTTGTGATCTGATCTGACCAATGAGGACATTACAAAGAGGATGCACTATATTCCCTTATGTTTGTGAGTACCAGATCCAGGATATTTGCACCCCTAGTTGGTGTGCAGACTAGTTTGTCAAGGGTGTTTGCAATGATACAATCTAGGAGTCTTCAAGCCTACGTTTTAGTGGCTGTATATATCCCATTGTATGGTGGTATAGCTGAAATCACTCACAAATATAGTATTCAGCTGATGTGTGAGTGACTCCATTACATTCAAGTATGTGGCATGGTTATCCTGGATCATAGACATGGACCTATAACTAGCAAGGATATGGTGTGGGACTTTACCCGAGGTTAGTTGAACACAAATTAGCTCAATTGTGTTATATTATTTGCCCAATCTTGAGGTGTTCTTGCTTTTTATGTAGATTGATACAATCCTACCTCTTGTCCCTTCTTGTGCTGGTCTAAATGTATGGAGGTATAGCCTTGTACTGCCAGGGTGCCTTCCACATCTTTAAATCATGTCTCAGTTAATGCACACATGTCAACACTATCCAGGGTCAGGAGCACTTCTAGGGAGTAGAGCTTCTTGTTGGGCATCGAACAGTAACACCTTTAGTTTATCTTTTTTTTTAAAGTTTTTATTGGATTTTCAATTTGTGGGTGGCTACAGTAGTGCAGCAGTTAGCACTGCTGCCTCACAGCAAGATGTTCTCCGGTTCGATCCTCGGCTGGGGTGCCTTCTGTGCAGAGTCTGCATGTCCTCCCTGTGGTCGCATGGGTTTCCTCTGGGTGCTCCGGTTTCCTCCAACATCCCAGAGACATGCTGTAGGTGGATTGGACACTCTAAATTGGCCCTAGGTGTGAGTGTGTGCATGTATGTGCCTTCTGTGGAAGGTTGGGTGCTGGGCTGGCAACTAGACACCTTAAAACTCCACTGTCATTCATGAGCCGACAGGTGATCCGATGTGGCAACCCCTAACCGGGAAAAGCTGAAAGAAGAAGAAGAAGATTGGATTTTCAATTTGTAAAATAATCACAACAATATTTACAGTCAAAAAATTGTGAACATAAATGAAAAAAATGTCAACTAAACCTCGCACACAAAAGTAAAAAATAACTATTTACAGAAGTGTCGATTAAACATCATGTCATCCAAGTTATTATACATTATGTTAACTCTAAAATGCAGTTATTTTTGCTTGTCAAGCAGATCTCTAAGTTTTGTCCATGCACTGTAGCAAGAGGTTATCCTGCTTGTTCTTGACTTAATTGCAATGATTTCCAGGTGACAGACCTCAGATGCAATATTTAGAAATTCTTTGAAGGAGGGTGTAGATTTGTTCTTCCAATTCCGAGTTATGACCTTTCTCACTATAATAGTTTAGGCCACAAAATGCAATATTTCATTTTTTAATACATATAGGAATAGAAGTGTTAAAAAGGATTAGTGATTTAGATAAAACAAAAATGTATCTCCAAAAAAAGCCTGTAAAAAGAGATTAATGTTATTCCAATAAGGTGTTAAGACAGTACAGTCAAAAAACGTGTTTCCAATCCACTTTAAGTTCTTGTTTACATCTCCAACAAACTTGTTTCTGCTTAAACATTACTTCAATTTTATGTGCTGTGAAGAAAAATCTATGCAAAAATTTCTAAGTAGAGATTCCATCTAAGAGATGAAGTTGTTTGTTTAGAAGATATTAGAATTAATTGTTTTATCTTCTTTACTTGGAGGGCTATTATTAATTTTTGTAAAATAACTCCAGTAATTGTCATTGCAACTTTTTGTTTCATTCCTCACATCTCTATATAATTTAGATAAAAGATTTTGTCCCATGTGCTTTGTTGCATTAATGAAATTAGATACTCAATTAATTTTGGGATATGATCTCTTAGCCTTGTTTGCATTAACTTATTTTCCCCTTCTACATGTTGTCTGCAGGAGTGCACATCTAGCCACACGTATTTATCTAAATTACATTTGTTCTTAATATAATTCTTAATATAATCAACAAAATATAACTTTGCATGTTTCATTAATTGAAACCAATATAGCAGATTTCCCTGAGTTTTGAGGGCAGCTTGGAATTTAGCTATGCCATTACTTTATAGGAGGTAGTTAGCCTTGGAAAAGTTCTTAAAGGTTCTGGAGTTTGCTGGAAACTTTGGCTTTATATTTATTTTAAAGGTGACTGCTTTGTGACCTGATCTGACTAGTGGGGACATTCAAAGGGGATGTGTAACATCCCCTTATGTTTATGAGTACTGGATCCAGGTTATTTGCACCCCTAGTTGGTGTGCAGACTAGGTTTTCAAGGGTGTTTGCAATCACAGAATCTAGGAGTCTTCAAGCCTACATTTTAGTAGCTGTATATATTCCGTTGTATGGTGGTATAGTTGAAATCACTCACAAATATAGTATTCAGCTGAAGTGTGAGTGACTCTATTACCTTCAAGCATATGGCATGGTTATCCTAGATCATAGACATGGACCTATAACTAGCAAGGATATGGTGTGGGACTTTACCCAAGGTTAGTTGAACACAAATTAGCTCAATTGTGTTATATTATTTGCCCAATCTTGAGGTGTTCTTGCTTTTTATGTAGATTGATACTATCCCACCTCTTGTTCCTTCTTGTGCTGGTCTAAATGTATGGAAGGAAGTATAGCCTTGTACTACCAGGGTGCTTTCCACAGCTTTAAATCATGTCTCAGTTACTGTACACATGTCAACACTCTCCAGGGTCAGGAGCACTTCTAGGGAGTGGAGCTTCTTGTTAGGCATCAAGCAGTAACACCTTTAGTTTATCTTTTTTTTAAGTTTGTATTGGATTTTCAATTTGTAAAATAATCACAATATTTACAGTCAGAGATTTGTGAACATAATAAATGAAAAAATGTCAACTAAACCTCACACAGAAAATGAAAAAACAGCTATTTACAGAAGTATCAATTAAACATCATGTCATCCAAGTTATTATACATTACATTAAATCTAAAATGCAGTTATTTCTGCTTGTCAAGCAGATCTCTAAGTTTTGTCCATGTACTGTAGCAAGAGGTAATCCTGGCTGTTATTGACTTAATTGCAATGATTTCCAGGTGACAAAAATCAGATGCAATATTTATAAATTCTTTGAAGGAGGGTGTAGATTCATTCTTCCAGTTCTGAGTTATAACCTTTCTGGCTATAATAGTATGGACCACAAAATGCAATATTTCATTTTTTAACACGTAGCAATATAAGTGTTAAAAATGGTTAGTGATTTAGATAAAACAAAAATGTATCTCCAAAAAAGCCTGTAAAAAGAGATTAATGTTATTCCAATAAGTTAAGACAGTACAGTCAAGAATCCTGTTTCCAATCCACTTTAATTATTGTTTACATCTCCAACAAACTTGTTTCTGCTTGAACATTAATTCAATTTTATGTGGTGTGAAGAAAGATCTATGCAAACATTTCAAAGTAAAGAGATTCCATCTAAGAGATGAAGCTGTATGTTTAGAAGATATTAGAATTCATTTTTTATCTTCTTCACTGGGAGAGCTTTTATTAATTTTGGTAAAATAGCTTCAATAATTGTCATTGCAACTTTTTCTTTCACTCCTCACAACTCTGTATAATTTAGATAAAAGACATTGTTCCATCGTGCTTTGTTGCATTAATAATATTAGATACTCAATTAAATTTGGGATATGATCTTTTATCCTTGTTTGCATTAACTTATTTTCCCCTTCTACATGTTCTCTGCAGGAGTGTACATCTAGCTACGTCTTTATCTAAATTGCATTTGTTCTTAATATAATTCTTAATATAATCAACAGAATGTAACTTTTCATCTTTCATTAATTGAAACCAATATAGCAGATTAAATGTGATCATTGTTTCTAACTTTGAGGTGGATATGTTGTTTTGGGTATCCATGTTTTTTATGCCATGTTTCTATATATAATTTTTTTTATTGTTTAATGTAGTAGAAATTAAATAGGAGTCATTTGTTTGGTGACTTTTTCTTTTAAGGTAATCTTTTAATAACCAATGTCGACTGTTATTTAGTGTGATGTAATTATTAGAATATCTATTATGTTTAGAGTTTATAAAAAAGATTTCCTAAAAACTCTTTCTACCTAGCTGTGTAAGTGTTATTAATCCAAAGATATATTGTTTTTATAATTGATGATAATGAATATAATTCTAGATCTGGTAGCTCTATCCTTCCTGCTGCCCAGTCTCTCATATGATGGTTCAAAGCAATCTTTGGTTTACTGGAATGCCAGAGAAATCTCGAAATTAAAGTGTTAAATTCTTTAATATAACTTTTTATTGGGGGGGGGGTAATGATAGTGATTGTATAGCATATAAGATTTTTGGTAAGATAATCATTTTGATTATAGATAACCTCTCTTCCATGATGAAGAAATTGTTATTCCATTTTTCTATTAGATTATTTATATTGTTAGTATAATTATGATTTATTATATCCTTAATATTATCTGTTATAGTTATTCCTAAATAATTCATGTTCTTCTCTTTGACAATATATTTAATGACCAAACCTGTGACAAACTAGTCAAAACAAAAAAGCAAAACAGATGTAGATATTCCCAAAGTTTTAATGTTGGCGCTTTTGTCTAAAATAATGCTTAGACTTCTTCAGACATCTCTTTACCCAAAATGCTATGCTTTTTATACACTCGTTAATTAATTAAAGTAATCAAATATTTAAGTATTTAAAGACATATACATCCAAACAAGAAATTATATAAGAAACAGTGAAAAACCTTTTTAAAACTTTTTTTAAAAAACTTTTAAAAAGCAGGAACACATCCTGATAAAATGCACTACTATTTTAAAACCTATTTCAAATCGATTTATGTGTGTACATAAAAAACAATCAAATACAGCCAACTTATATTACACTTTAAAATAAACTCTAATCTTATGAACTAAAAAAATGACCAAATGCCTATACATTTCACCTATCTAATGCTTTCAGCTTCAAAATGCACTTAAATGAAGCATACTCATTTAAACCTGGGGTTGTTTGGGAATATGTACGAATCTGCCACATTAGTTCACTTTCTTCAAGTTTCAATTCCCACGGACCTCCTTGAGCATTTCGTGTTTTAATTAATGAGCAGGGTTTTCTACACTATGTTTGGCTAAAGCATTTGTAGTTACCCTTTTGCTTATGTTATATTGATGCTCATAAATTCTTTGTTTCAACGATCTTTCCATTTTGCCTATATAATATGATTGGCATTGCTGACATAATGTGACATACATGACCCCTCTAGAGTCACAGGTAAATTTCCCTCTCACTATGTAGGCCTTATCTCTAATTGTAAACATATTGCCCACCTTAATGAATTGGCATTGTTGGCATCTGCCACATTTGTTCATCCCAAAACACCTATTGGGTGCCTCATTATGTCTTTCTAGAATGTTTTTCAAATTAGGACCTCTTCAATATGTTATACGCAAAGGACTACCCAACTTTCTTCAAATATGGGTATCTTTGAAAATAAGGGACCAATTCTTAAACCAAGATATTAATGATTACTTTCACATTCATAGAATATGATGCCATAAACATGGGCCCTATATTAGGTGTCATGTTCTGATTGTGTCTCCTTACTTCACTGGCTGTGAAGTCCTGGGCTACAATATATCCTTTTTACAATATAGGCTTAAAATGCCCACTAGCTCTTTTAGCACATACTTCCAACCAAATTTGTTCAAACAAATATTCTGGATAGCCTCTCTTTAAGAAGATACTCTTTAATAAATCACATTTAACTAGAAAATCCATCTCGGAAGAGACCATCCTAGCAGCTCTCACTAACTGTCCCTTCATCTTTGTTTTTTTCTGATAGAAGGGATGGCTGCTGGAAAAATGCAAAAAATGCATTCAAATAAGTAGACTTCCTATATCTGATAGTTCTATATCTATTATTAAGCCTATCTTTAGAGAGTTGCACATCTAGGAAGTTAATAGACTCTGTCGCAAACTGAAAAGTGAACTCTAAAAAGTCAGTAAGCTTTGTAATGGCTTCTGTGAAGGGTTCTGCTGTCCTAGCATCTCCTTTGCACATAAAAATCATATCATCTTGGTATCTCATATACGAGACTACATTCTGTTGGAATAAATAGTTGTTAAATAACAGCTCCTTCTCCCAGTATGTCATGACACAGTTTGCGAAGTTGTCCCCGTATGGTGAGCCCACGGCAACACCTGTTTTTTGTTTGTAAAATTCACCATTAAAAAGCATGAAATTATTGGATAATGCCAACTCCAATAGAGTTTCTATTACATTGATTTCACTCCCTCCATGCCTTTAGTAGTTAGAAGTGCTTGAACACAATCTAAACCTATATCTTGTGGTATTATAGTGTATAGGTCCCTAATATCCACTGTTAAAAAATTGTGATTTTCATTATATTCCAATTTATTAATGCCATCTAAGAAGCCCCATGAATCATGACATATTTGTTCTTCAGTCTTAATAATATGTTTAAATTTACTATCCACAAATTTAGCACATGAATAAGTTATTGATCTTCTCAGATCCACAGTTGGTCTAAAAGGTGGATTATTAAGGTTCTTATGTATTTTGGGAGATCAAAATACAACTGGTATAGTTGGTGCTAACATAGTTAAATAATGTAAAGTATCAATGTTAATGCTTCCTTCAAGAAACAAATTATTTAGGCTATTACTAACCCTTTTATAAGCAATATTAACTTAATTTAAGCTTACATGGCAATAGTTGTCGCTGTCTAAGTAAGTGAGCATTTTCTGTGCATATTCACTTTCATCCATAAAAACAAGCCTGCCACCTTTATTGGGCTTCATGACCCTAACTTTACATGTTTTCAGTAACTATAAAAAGTCAAAATCATCAGAAGACATATTACTAACATAATTACTATGCATTTTCATATCGTTTAAAACAGTTCATATTTCCATCTCGCAAATTCTTTCAGAAAGAGCTATTGTTCCATGCAGAGGGGGGGTTAAACAAAATGGATACTTTTAAATTGTTAGTCAGTGTAGAAGTGTTGCCCATAAGCACAGCCAAATTCAATTTGCGGATGAATATCTTTAAGTCAACAATTGCTCTGGCTAAATCAGCTTTTTTATCGGGTACAAAGGATAATCCTCTGGACAAGAAATCAACCATCTTAGTATCCACTTGTAAAGTAGTAAAGTTATAAATTTTAAAATCCCCCTCAGTACTAGCAAGAATCTGTGGCTTGCATGCAGGAGTCCGTGTTATCTCCCGCGCTGATTCTTTTCCTCCATTGCTGCCCTTGACCTCTGCCATTCCGCCGCTGGTTTGATTGTCTTTTCTGGGCTCCCAGAAAACCCTGCGAATTATTGTTGTTCATATTAGTTGACACCGCAGCTTGAGTGGCTCCATTATGTTGTACATTATTCCTAAACCTCTCACTATGCCTTGG
The DNA here is from genome assembly GCF_019279795.1 of Protopterus annectens. Taxonomy (NCBI): domain Eukaryota; kingdom Metazoa; phylum Chordata; order Ceratodontiformes; family Protopteridae; genus Protopterus; species Protopterus annectens. The sequence goes on along the minus strand of NC_056744.1, from coordinate 1,066,121,260 downwards.
TGGAGTGGTTTGCATCGTGATGTCATCGCCATCTCCACTAGTATTACCATCATCAAGTGGGCATTGCATATCAGCATTAAGTTGGTATATCATTGGCTTAACTGGCTCCATAGGTGGAGGATAGGCAGTACCTCTGGAGTAATCATTAGTGTCTCTAAAGATTTTCTTCGTTTTAATTTCAGTAGCACGTACTATAGCATAATCAATGGTTGAAAATATTCGGGCATAGTCAAATCTGCATCTCGGAAAGTCTGCATCAGAAGTTATTCTGCGCTCTAGAATCTCCAATTCACTCTTAAGAGCATCAGCTTGTAAATTATATTGTTTAATAATGGTTTTGAAAAACTCAAACCCTTGCCTGTCAAAAAGACAAATAAGTTCATGGTGAAAGTTAGACTTATTAATCAAACCCACAGGGTATCGCCATTGGCGCAAACCTTTCGGTACTATACTTTTAGTTATACATTCTTGAAAATAACAAATTTCTAATTGTAGCTTCCAATATTTGAGAAGTTTGTGATCAAATTCATTAAGATTAATGGTTAGGGATGGGGCAGTATTTACATTAGAAGCACTAATATTGTTCTCACCACTTGCCATGAAAAACAAAGGTGCTCTAAGATAATCCGCTATGGTAGGTATGGTAAAGGTTTTAAAAAGGTTTTTCACTGTTTCTTATGTAATTTCTTGTTTGGACGTATATGTCTTTAAATACTTAAATATTTGATTACTTAACTAATTAATTAATGAGTGTATAAAAAGCATAGCATTTTGGGTAAAGAGATGTCTGAAGAAGTCTAAGCATTATTTTAGACGAAAGCACTAACATTAAAAATTTGGGAATATCTACAGCTGTTTCACTTTTTTGTTTTTACAATATATTTAATGAATTTATTTCTAATTCTATTCTTATTTGTATTTATATGTAGAATTTTTGTTTTATCATCGCTACATGTTAAGCCAGATTTTCTGTGAAATACATCCATTGCTAAGAAACCTGCAGATAGAGAATTATATTTGTCATTTAATGTAAATATGATGTGATCAGTAAACAGGTGAATTTTAGAATTTAAATTTTCATTTATGTTAATACCTTTTATATCTATATTTGATCTGACCTTTAGTTTATATTGTGTATAATTTATTATGACAAAGGTTTATCAGATTTGGCATTACCTAAAAAGAGCACAATAGAGGTGGGTAATATTTTGGACATGAACAGGTGCAGACCATCCCTGGCAAAGCAGAGTGGGCTGTTGATCATATCATACCAAGCTGAAAAATATTAGACCCTATTTGAATGACACCAGCAACTAAGCCAATTGTTAAAGTCAATCGTCTTCTGTTTATATTGTGGTATTGTCCTTGGTAAAGGTAGAATGCTGCTGAATGCTAGGTTCATACTTGCCTGGGAGAGATAATCTGCAAGCTCTATCATGTCACTCTTCATATAGTCCTGGGAGGTACGTCTCAGAACATTAGCAGCCAGAATGACTATGACAGAGTCATGCAGTATCCTAAGTGCATTTTTGATATGGAGGATTCTTGCCCCTGATAGGCAACTGGCTGTAACTATCTCTTTTCTCATCCTGGTGAGTAGGGCATCAGTGTGTCTTACAATGTCTCCAATGACCAGTATATTAGGTTGTGTGGTAGTTTGCCTTAAGGGCTTAGAGGCTGAGACATTGTGAAATATGGTTGCATTTGTCCTGGGGAGTGTTGTCTTTGTAGAGTGTTTGGATAGTTGCTGAGGACAGCATATAGGAGGCCTTTGAGGTTTGGGTAAATTCCATTTAAGATCCTCAGCATATGTGAGTTTGTGTCTGATCCATAGTAGATATAGTGTGTGTCTTACTGGCAACCTGTTTGGAGATATCAGTGTCTGTATGCAAGAGCTTTGCCACCAAAGTCATAGTGTAATTACATCTTTCACATACTGTGTCAGTCTACTTAAGAATAAGTTGGTTGTCAGTAAACATGAGACAATTGCTACATTGTATCAGGATTCCCATTTCCACCAGGCTGTCTACAAAGATGGTAAGAAAGTGCACATCCATAGCTGTGGATCCTCTTTTTTGGGATCAATGAAGGATGGTGCAATTGGGGGTTATAACTAAATAAATTTGGAGCTGTTGGGCTGTGGAGGGGAGGTCTAGGATTGATCTAAAACAACACCCTAGGGGTAATGCTTTGCACTGGGCAAATTAGCTGCTCTGCACTAAATTCGATACGTGAAAAAATAGCAGAGGAAGTTTCATATGGAAAATTACAAATCTAGGTACCTGCATCTATACAGGGCACTCCAAACCACTGCAGGTTATATGAGATGAGCTAGAGCGAAATTCAATCAATAAACAGTAAAAATGAAGCAGAATTGTAATAAATGACGCTCAGATCTTGCAGCAATTCACAATGCTCTTACCATTGAGAATGGTACTACAAGACTAAGTTAATTTCCCCAAATCAAGTAAAATGCAAGTAGAAAAAATGCAGTAGAAATGCAATAAATGAGGCTCAGATCTGGTAGCAATTCACAATTCTGTTACTATTGTGAGTACGAGTGATTCTTCAAGACTAAACTCCCCACCCCAAGTAAAATGCAAACAGTAAAAATACAACAGAAATGTCATTTTGTATTAATAATAGCTGCCATAATATCTTCCCTCAACATTTCAGGAACACACCCCAAATAAAGGGCAGTTGAAAGGGATAAGTTAGACATTAGGAACTACAGAGTGTAACATTAGTAAGGAAGAAACCATTCAGACCACTAAGACATGTTGCTTAGTCTGATAAAATACTATTTAAAGCTTTTATTACGCAGTACTCAATAGGGAGCACAAACCTTGATCCAACAGTTGTACTGGATGTTGACCACTCTTCTCTTTTAAATCACCAGAAAAAAGCTTCTTCTAAATAATTACAATATACTGGTAATGGTTCCATAGAAACATAATAATATTAACCTTTATGGCCATGTATTACTGTTCCCATAATGATCAGTTTTTGTGTCTTTGTTTTTGCTCAGACATTGATTTTACTATGCACTTTATTATACATTTGTTATGTATTGGTTTATGTGTTTTGACCTCACCTTTAAGTCACACTATATTATACAGTTGCATTTTGCGAGTTTATAGACGCATAAGCAGTCTACATATGAAAAAGAGAAGCTGGTTTCTCTTGCACAATGAGTTTACACATTTCTTAATGTTTTTATTCCATTCCGTTTTATATCTGCTGATACTTATCACATTTTTTAAGTTGTAGCCTTCACAGATTTCTTTGAGTTGTCACAATATACATATTAATTGGTCAAATACCGTTTTACCACTATACCGCATACATTTTGCACTTAATAACTAACTCGTCAGAGTGAGCGCTTTGAGCATTCTTGTATATGCCCTAGCAGTTTTCATGACACGTGGTTATGACATTTAGCTTTATGCATAGAGTTTCTAGAACATCATATATCTGCTAACATTAGTTTTTAGTTCATTTTAAAAGCCTTAGTTACGGGCTTTTTACAATATTTTATTCGATGCTTCTATATAAACATGATGTTGAATATAATGATTTGTTTTAATGTTTTGTTTTACCTTAACCTACTTGATTGCTTGATTATTTGATTATTCAATTAAAGGAGTGGTTTTTAGTATATATATATGTACAACTTGTTGAATGTATTGTTATGGCTCTGAAGAAGCGTGCTTGATGTACGCGAAAGCGCTTGTCTGTCAATAAAGAATTCCATTTATTGTGGTGGTCAGACTCCAGTGTTTTCACCTCATACTGGTAATGGTTCCATAGGAGCCATTTGCCGTGCATCTAAGACCAAGTGTATCCATATCTCACAACCTGCACTAGCAGTTCACTATCAGTGTGATGTGTGAGCTTCCCAGTTTATCTTTAGATGAATAAAAATCACTGGTGTGTCTTTGTGTGACATAAAAAAGTTTAATAAAAGTTATGTTTGCAGAAAGCACTATCCTTCCTTCATGAATAATTGCACTGCTGATTGAGTGCCTTTATACAGCGCTACTATTTAGCTTGATTCATAAAAACTCTGCAGTTTGCTACTTCCTGTAGTAAATAGTGGTCCTTTTCTCAGGTTGGTAGTAATAGTAGCAACTTATCAGTCTCTTGAACATGTGTCTCTCCAGCTTGCAGGAACACAAGCATACAGACACATACAAGCAAACAGACACACAAACTGACAGACACACACACACACACACACACACACACACACACACACACACACACACACACACACACACACACACACACACACACACACACACAACCTGCAGTTTATTATAATAATCTTCAGAAGTAGTGCATGTTTCTTTTATGTTGTAATGAACAAAAGATTATGTGCTTAATTTCGTAGTAATATGACAAAGGTACTAAAACTGCAGAAACAGTTATTGTTTAGCTCCTCAGTTTACAGTGTATGTACCTCTGTTAACACAACTCTCCTAGTAAATGCACAGTTCTTATGTTGTAACAGAAATTATATTGTGTATATGAATGAATGTGCATATGAAATAGGTTGAGAATTCTACATTTCTTTTTTTAGTTGGCAGATAAAAAAACAGTATAACTGCTTTTGCTGCATGACTTTCAGTCTTGTATTATCACATGCATATGTTTATTAAATGTGTGAAATACATAGCATTAAATGAGAGCTGTATGAATTATTTATAGCATTAAACACTTACATTGTTATTGTGTGGCCATAGGATGTAAAGCAGAGTATTTTGCTGACTGCTGCAGTCTTGAAAAATGAAGGAACTTACAAATAAAAGGAAATAAATCCCATGCCCTCCACTGTTTTATGTACTGACACACAGTTGTAGCCACTCAAGCAAGCCTTCTACCACCAAATGTGAATTTATTGTCCTTTAAATAATGCAGAAGCTTTGATTTTGTTCCCCTTGAAAATCTGAGATTTCATATTCTTTTAAAAGAAATTCAGTGACTCAGCTTCCTTTCCAAAAATGCTATAAATGTATTAATTGTTCTGTAAATATGTGTTCTGCGAAGTTATAAATACATAAAATAAAAAAAATCAGATATAAGCTAGAGATTAAGTGACTTTATTCTGAAGGATGGTGGCACATTCAGATATCACAGATAAACCCAAGGAAATGTTCTTCAGCTATTAGATGCACACGTCTATATTTTTCATATTTATTTAGAAAAGAACACAACCCTAGGGATACAAAATACATTTGCAGTTATGTTCTAGCTGACCTTTTTTTTTTTTTTGCTAAGGCTGTACATTAGAAATATAGCAAACCACACAGCAAGAATTTCATGAGGTTATTTTTGATGGCATAGTACTAAGAGTCCAGAATGATCAATGGTTATATCAGGTAATAGAAGGCATTGTATAGAATGTCATGAACAGAAGAAAATGAGTGGACCAGGGGATGTACTGCAGAAAGTGATGATTTTACTGCAAATGTTTTTCAGGCTGTTTCATATTCTTCCTCCACTAAAACCTTGAAAAGTACTCAGTGCAGCACAAATTTTGGAACTTTATAAAGCTGTTAAAAACTTCTGACCTATAGAACATCAATTTAATTTAACATTTGTTATATAAATTGGCATACACCCGGATACTGTGCTCTATTACTGCAAAAAAAATCATGACTTCACAAGCCATGTCCATGTGTTAAAATAATTTGATACAGGAGGGGAATACTACAGTATGAACATGAATAGCCTGCAATCAAGACACTGGTTGCAAAATTATTTCCAAGGGTATCATGAAGCTGCTGTAGAAATAAGTTTTATGACAGACTGAATTTTCTTTTTCAATAGTGATAATACTGTAAAATGATTGGTTAATGCATTAAAATATATTGTTTGCTACTCCTGAAACAATAAGTAATCTCTAACTTCTTTGTGTTTTCAAATGCAATGCACTTTGCTACTGAATAAAAAAAAAGTTTAGCAATACAGAAAGGGTCATTATCTATGCACTATAGGCAAATTAGCACCTTTTCCAGGCCTAGGTTAATTCACATTAATAGATTATAGATAGACTTTCAATGTGTTTCTCCCTCAGCAATGTATTTGAACTCTAAACTGTTAATCAGATATACTTTTCTATCCAGTTTTCAGTTACATGACTGACAATCTATAGAACATAATTCAGTGTGAGTCATTGCAATGGTATGAGTTTTCCTCTCTCCTTGGTCATATGTAAGTTGGATGCCAACAGTCAATCAGTATTATCAGACTTATGCCTACTGAACATGTTTTAGTTAGGTTCCAGAGTTACTTGGCTGTAGTATGCAACAAAAATTTCCAGCCAATAGCCTTCTGCTCCATGAGAAACAGCTGCCACCATCAAACACACCCTGCAGCTACTGAATCAAGAAGCAACTTTTTCTGTAACATCTTTCTACAAGGTATTTGGACTTTGCTTTTAATGGGAAGAATACCAAATATGTATTTATTTAGGAAAAAATACTCCACTTCTAATATTCCAACATCTGAGCCCACAATCAGAAGTTGGAAAAGGAAATGATAAATTAATAAAAGACATTTACATCGCCATTTTGGTAACCGTTTGAAATGTCGGGATCCACTAGAGCAAGTCCTGAAATACTGTGACCGAATGGCCAAAAGAAAGGACTTATATATACTAAGTCTGAGATGCCATTTCTTGGAACATTAACTTTTTTTTTCAAAGTATGGCGATCTTGGAGTTGATATATATAAGTTCAGGGTATGTTTACAGCTAGGGGACTTGCCCCTACTGCAAAAAGAAGTTAAAAGGAGAAGAGTAATTTTTGAGATTTGCTCTCCTCCTGTGTTTTTGGTCTTTTTTTCAGCTTGTTGGCATTCAGTATTTTGAGTGCTGACATTTCAATAGGGAGCCCATTGTGTCACACCAGCCTGCCATGCTTAAAACTAAAAAAATGAATTTGCTATGAAAACCACTGCTAAACAGTTTTGCATGTCATTTAACCATTATAAAGTCACATCGGATCGGCATACCACACATTTCAGCAGTGAAAAAATTAAGGACTTCTATACTTTTATGCAAATAAGGATTTCAACTTGTGTACTCCTGTCACATTACAGTACACCTGCATTTTAAAGCATCTCATGCTATTTACTTCCAAGTAACACATATGAGCTTTGTCAGAAAAGAGGCACCAAGAAAGACCAATCCTGCTGTATTTCTTAAATTTATTCAGGAAGGCATTTAGCATAGCCTCACACCTCACCATTCAACTGGATATTGCAAACCATTGCTTTCTACTATTCTTTGGAACTGTTTTGTAGTATCATTCATACCACTGTTAGCTGAAACTCTTGTCTAAATGTTGCTTCAGTCCTATTTATTTATTTATTTTATTTTATTTATTTGATATTTGTTAATCGGGTTGGTCCAACGGAGCAAAAAAGCCTATTTTCAGTGAAGACCTGAGCAGAAAAGCTCCAGGTAGTTTATACAACAAATATTAAGATATTGAATAAAGTAAGTACATGATCAAAAACAGGATAACAAAAAAAAAAAAAATCGGAATTATACAGAGTAGAATAAACAGATGAGTTTTTTATCAAATAAAAATTGAGAGGTAGTAACAGTGGTAATATAAATAGAGTCAGACAGAATAATTAGTGAATACAATACAAAATGTTCTTAATTGAGAAATTTTAGCAACACATATAGTTTTATATAGTTTTTTTTTATATATATATAGAAAAAGTAAAGAATGAAGACAATAAAGTTGTTAAGCCAAAGCTCTCATTATAAAGCAACCGTCTATTTAGTCATTAAGGCAGAAACTTGTGTGAGGGTCAATTTGAGGTGGTTGGGAGAGAGAGGGGTAGAGGGATGGGGGTTAGCGGTTCAAGTAGGAGCATGGCAAGGACAGATCCACAGGTTAGCTAGATAGTTTTTTAGCTCTTTTTTCAAAGAGTTGGTATGAGGAGTCTTTCTTTAGGTGGGCGGGAGTTTGTTCCAGTTTTGGGATACTGAATATTTATGTATCGATTTTCCTATAGCTTTATTGGGTTTGTATACTTGGAGAAGATGTTGGCCAGTGCTTCGGAGAGGCCGTGTTGGTGTGTAGTAAGATACGAGGTTGGTTAGTGAGGGGCAGGCATTGGGTTTATTGAGTAGAAGGTGAGTAGTATGAAGTTGAGAAAACTGAAGTAGGTGGGGGAATTCAAGCCACTGTAGGTGTTTCAGAGCCAAGCAGTGGTGAGATGTATGTGGTAGGTTTGCTGCAAATCTGGCAATTTTATGGCATGTTTGTTCCAGTTTAGTTGTTAATAAGGACTGGAGGTTCATAAGGGTTGGGGCAGCATATAGTAGACGTGGGAGTAAGTAAGCTTGGGCCAGGGATACTCTAGATTCTTTTGTTAGGTATTTACTATTTCGATATAGGAGACTGAGTTTTTGGTTGACTTTTTTTATAGACTGTTGGACGTGGAGGTTGAGTTTTAGCTCATCATCTATTGTCATACTGAGTAGCTTAGTGTGAGGTTCAACATTTATGGTGGTGTTATTTAAGTAAGAGATGGAGAAGGTAGATTTGAGGTGAGAGAGGGATTTTGGAAGAAAGAGTAAGAGGTTAATTTTTTTTGGATTAAGAATAAGCTGGTTTTCAGTGAGCCATGTTTTGACAGAGATAAATGAGTCTTGGGTCAGAGTGTGAGGTTGAGAGATACTTTCAGAAGAGGAAATGAGAGTTGAATCATCTGCATACTGTATAACAGAGGAGTGAGGGCAGGAGGTGTGGAGATCGTTGGTGAAAATATTGAAAAGAAAGGGTCCCAATATGGAGCCCTGAGGAATGCCTGTATGAATGGGGAGGAAAGGGGAGCAGGAGGAGTGCCATCTTACTGATTGCATTCTATTTGAGATGTAACTGGAGAACCATTCAAGGGTAGAGACAGAGAGATTAAGGTTGGAAATGTTGGTTAGGAGTTTAGAGTAGGAGACAGTGTTGAATGCTTTTGAAAGGTCTAGGAAGAGACATGTCATAATTTTATTGTTATCCCAAGCATTTGCTATGGTGCTAATGAAAGAAAGAAGAGCAGTTGAAGTGCTATGATTAGGTCAGAATCCATGTTGGTGGGTGTCAGGTGGTTTTCTTGGATGAGATATCTGAGAAGTTAGGTATGTATGCATTTTTTTAGGATTTTAGAGAGGGGGGTATAGCTATGGGCCTGTAATTGGATGGGTTAGTGGAATTATCTCCTTTGTGGAGTGTTATGACATAAGAAGTTTTCCAAATGTCAGGTACGGTGGCTTCCCTTATAGATGTATTGATGAGTATTGATACTGGGTAGGCAATGGAGTCAGCTGCAAGGCTGAGAAAGAGGAGGGGTAGTTTGTCAGCTGAGGGAGAACATGGTTTGAGTTTATGAAGGAGGGATTTTATGTATGAGGTGGGCACAGGATCAAAGGAGAAACAGGTAAGGTCAGAAGTTATTTGAGGAGGGGTTGTGAGATTAGAGTTATGGTTAGAATTCATGATGTGAAGATATGGGAAGGCTGCCAACCTAGCCAGATAGAATTTTATAGATAATTCTGTCATTTGTAAATATTAATGTAAGCCACAAACATGTTGTGACCCTTTGATCTAAATTCGACTCCAGCCTGTCTAGGTGAAGACATTCTTTTTATTGTTTTAACCAAGAGTTAAATTGCTAGATTTAAACATGCAAATGTATTTTTATTGCTCTGCTTCCTAATCAGCTGAAAGATAACAAAAGGAGATGTTAAGAATGCAAATGTAGTTTCTGTTAGCCTGGGAACCCAGATAAGTGGGAAGAATGATGTAATGGGAACCAGGAATGTGATTTTAAAAACAGAGAGAATCAGAGAGAATTAAACATTTTTGTCTTGACCATCCAACTCATCAGCACTCTGCCTGTTTCTATATGTAAGTTTATCATAGACTTGTGTTTTCTCTTAGAAATAGCTAGAAACTAGAAAGATTCGAAAGTTTTTTTCTGTGATGTTAGAACTGTACTACTGGATTATTTTAAGTATTTCTCTGTGATCTCTGAACTCTTGACTAGCACTGTGTAGTAAAAAGTATTGTCTTGTGTTTTTATTATTTATTATTAAATATTTTAAAACCTTTCAACTGTGACTGTTTTGTGTAGAGATAAGTTAAGCTCTATGAGTACACTGCATGTATATAAGGATCCTGTACCAAGTCACTCTAATAAGCCTTGACTGTTTAGTTATACTACCAATTGGATAATAATATTGCACAGTAATAATTGGACACCCTTTTAAGGGACTTTGAGCAGCTGATAAATGTTAGCTGGGTGGTGGCAGTGATTTCTACCATATAGTCTGGGTAAAAGGGGCACAGCTGGTGAACCTGTGCCAGCCTTCCCCAGGATTGTCTGTGAGGTTGGATACAACTCTTATCTCAAAGTGTGTGTGTCAGCTACTTGGGCAGGGACACAAAGCACTGATTGGACAGAGAAGGTACTGGAGGTTTTAGCTTGCCCAGCTGGCTAAGATCTGGACCCTATAGCTGTGTCAGTGAGGAGTCTTATTGGGGACCTGGAGAGCAAGGGAGCGACCAGCCCCAGACTGACTGTGATCTCTGTGTGCTCTTAAGGGAAATTGCACTTTACTGTGTGTATTTGCTATCCTTTCCTCCTATATGAGATGCCCCTCACTGGTGTTAGTGGTGAGGATTGAGGCTCCTTGATTGCTGGTCCAGGGCACGGACATCACACATGAGTTTTTGAATAGTATCAATGAAGTAATGGTTAAGGAGGGTGGAGGTGTCTTGTGCTGGCAAATTACGGTAGGGATTGGGAGTTTGAGGATTTCCAGGGTGGGGAATAGAGTTAATAGCTTTCCAGAAGGTTTTTGGATTAGTGTGATGGATTGTCTTGGCCTTAAAGTAGAAAAGTAAAATTTTCTCTTATCAGTGAGGATTTGTTTTATTTTGTACGATTTCTCAGTTCTTTGTAACATTGGAGGTTGGTGGTGGATTTCTATTTTATCCATGTTTTCCATGCAGAGTCTCTTTGGTGTATAAGGGAACGAGTTTATTTTGTTAGCCAGGGGGCATGATTAGATTTTATGAGGAGATGTTGTTAAATTGTAGCACCATATTGTTGGGAGCGAGAGTACACATGCAGGATCTGTTTATTGATGAGAGTCTGTCATTAAGGATCTTGGGGTTAAAAGTAGAGAGGATGTGGCACTTTTTATATAAATGAGTCCTAGACAGTTGGGGGTAGTATCTTTCTATATAAATAGGGATGTGATCACTTATGGTATCTGGAAGCATCCTAGGGTTGTGATAAAGGTGTGGGCTGTTAGTTAATATCCAATCAATGATAGTGCTGATACTGGATAGTTTATTGAAGCGTGTTGGGGTTGTTATGAGCTGGGTGAAGCCAAAGAGAATGAGGCTTTGGTCTGGAGAGTTAGCACTAAGTGCTTTCCAGTCAATGTTTACATCACCTAGTATTACTGTTTCATGAGGTATATTTTGAGAGATCCATGATAATATATTTTCTAGAGTAGGAATATTTTTGCCGGGTGGGGTATAAAAGGCAGCAATGACAAGTTTCTTGTGGGTATCTATTGTTTTGTTTACTTTGTGTCTGAAAGAATCACTGATGCAAGCAGAGGTCGGAAATGTCCACCACTTAGAGAGAAGGATAGTAACGAGGTGTAGGTTTTACTATGGGGCTTTGAATGTGAGGATTGTAAGTGTCCAAAAACACTGAAAACCAATGCTGGAAACAAATAAAGGTGAGAAATTTAATTGCATTTTTTTTTGAAGGGAGGCAAGCTACCATATGCCTCTGTTACAGAAAGCAAGCCCTCCCATATTCCTGAACTTAAATATATATATATATATATATATATATATATATATATATGTGTGTATGGGTCTACTTTTGTTTGTCGAAAGCTGATTATTTCGACAAACAAAAGTATGACCCCATTTATGCAACAGTGCACTTAAACAAAAGTGTACTTTTGTGAATACCAGTTCACCAAACCAGTAATAACAACAAAAAATGACACACTACAAAGCTACTCCCCCACTACTTTATATATACTAACCCTGATATCGCACTACAGTGTGGAAAGAGGTATATCCCCTTATCCCCATGGTAGCGTGCTTCAGTGCTGCATTGCTTCATTTTTGTTGTTATTACCGGTTCAGTGAACTGATATTCACAAAAGTGCACTTTTTCGTTTAGTGCACTTTCACGTAAATGAGGTCGTACTTTGGTTTGTCGAAATAATGAGCTTTTGACAAACAAAAGTAGACACACACACACACACACACACACACACACACACACACACACACACACACACACACACACACACATAGACTCTGTGTTGATGTTGTAACATGCACCAAGAACATCACCATCAGAGGTAACCAGAAGCCATGGCTCACCCCTTAAGGTATATGAGCTTCTGAAGGCAAGAAATGCAGCTACAGGACTATGGACAAAGCAGCCCTAAGAAAGAAAGAGGCAATCTGAGGAGAGGTATAAAGCAGTCAAAGAGGGAGTATTGCAGAAGGGTGCAGAGCCACTATGATGACATGAGCGATGCAAGGAGATTATGGCAAGGCTTACTGGAGATCACTGACTACAAAATCAGGTCAGCACAGTGTGAAGGCAGCATCAAATTCCTGGGCAGTCTGAATACCCTCTTTGGAAGATTTGAGGAGAGAACATCAGGCTGGCACTAAAGCTATCCACTGATGATGCTTGCTCAAACTCAGTACAGAGGAGGTGAGAAGAGAGCTAAGAAGGTGAATCCCAGGAAGGCTACTGGCCCAGACAACATACTGGGCAAGGTGTTAAAAGACTATGCTGATCAACTGTGTAAGGTACTCATGCAGATGTTTAACACTTCTCTTGCTATGGCAAAAGTACCCTCATGTTACAAGGAAACAAACATCATTTCATTGCCTAAGAAAATCTCCCCCTCCAGCCTTAATGACTACAGACCAGTCGCTCTGACATCCACTGTTTATGAAATGTTTCAAGAAGCTGATCAAAAAGCATTTGTCATTGGGCCTACCTCCTGATTTTGACCCTTTGCAGTTTGCTTACGGAGCCAACAGATCCATGGCTGATGCCATATCATTAGCGTTACACAGCTCTCTTGAACATCTAGAGGGCAATGACAACTACATGAGGATGTTGTTCATAGATTTCAGCTCAGCATTTAATAAAATGGTACCAATACAGCTGATAGATAAACTGGCATATAAAGGAGTCAGAAACATCTCTGTAGCTGGATCCTGGACTTCTGGATTGAGAGGCCACAGACAGTGAGTTTGGGTAAAAACACATTAAAGTGTATCAGGAGTAATACCGGGGTTCCACAGGGATGTGTTCTCAGTTCACTGTTATTCACCATCCTGACCCACGACTGCAATGCAAAGCACAAGTCCAACCATATCATCAAGTTTGCTGATGATACCACAGTCATGGGGATCATCACAAAGGAAGATGACAGTCCATATAGAGAGGAGGTGGCATCTCTGATCAGTTGATGTGAGGGGAACAACCTTGACTTGAATGCAAGCAAGATCAAAGAGATTATCATTGCCTTCAGGAGAAAGAAGCAAGCCATCCGACAGTCATGATCAATGGTGATAGTGTATAGAGGGTTAAGTGTATGAAATTGCTAGGTGTGGACATAAAAGAGAATCTCTTGTGGTCAAGAAACACCAGCCAGCTGGTCAAAAAAGTGCACCAATGCCTCCATTTTTTGAGAAGGCCGAACAAAGCTATGCTCCCGCCTCATATTCTCTCCACCTTCTGTAGAGGTGCTATTGAGAGTATCCTCACCAGCAACTTCACAGTGTGGTTTAGAGGTTGTACAGGTACAGAAAGGAAGGCACTACAGAGAGTAGTGAGGGTCACAGTGAAGGTAATGGGTACCAGTCTTCCATAGATGCAACAACTTTACTCTGCAAGAAGCATCAGAAGGGCCACCAGAATAATATAAGACACCATGCAGCTAAAACATGGACTGTTTAATCATCTGGCATTAGGTAGAAGATATCGCAGCATCCAGTGCAGGACCAACAGATCCAACAACAGCTTCTACCCAACAGTGGTCAGACTTATGACCTTGGGCATAAGTCCCAGAGAACTGGACATTAACTAAGTCAGTTCTTTCCTATTTCATAAATACCTATAGTCTGTAGTATAATATATAGCATGCAAATTCCAAGTAAGTGCAATATTTATTTATATTATCCCTATCAAGTCCAATATTAGACAGATAATGTAGGCAATGTGCAATTTGTAATGTATCTTTTATTTAAATGGGGCAGTTATTATAACTTAGGGGAAGGCATATCTATTCTGTATTCAAGTGTTGGAATTTTTCTGCGCTTTTGTATGGGTACTGAAAGTAGGACTGCATATGTTAGTTGTGTTCATTTGTTTACTTGTATGTGTTGTTTTACTTTCTAAAAAAAAAAAAAAAAGATACAAGAATGCTGTCCACAGGAGCTGCAGTTGAACAAATACATTAAAAAAGCGTTATTACATAAGCGCTTTCATCTTAATTCGATAAGACTTCATTAGATAAGGAAATGAGTCAAAGGCAACCATTTTTTTAAACAGCTCAGAGGTATAGCAATGGGCTCAGTATGTGGTTCTTTGTAAACCAATATAGTGATGACTGAATGGGAGAAAAAGTTTGTGTTTGTTTGTATCTTTAAAGACTGCTGATATGTATATACCAGATACCTGAATGACATATTGATTGGTTGAAAGGATAGGATGGAATTAATCCTGTTTTTTTTTTTTTAGAATATCTTAACAGTACTACTGAATTTCTTTCTTTTTTGTATGAGATAGGTAAGGATAAAAATCTATAAGTAATCTAGAGATCCCAAATATTCTGGAGAAACATGAACTCATGTGGCAAGTATAGCTGAACTCTTTTAGGAAGCCTGAACAAAACTACTACTGTTCAATTAAAAGTGCACTGGAACTTAGAAAATTGTCACTTTGTTTACATGGCTAATTTTATTTTACTCTACCAGCTGGTTTTAGATACCATTTTAAATCAGTTGTAATTTAAGTGTCTATTTTGTTTCCATCATCATACATTTTTTTTTATTATTATTTCTTTTTCTGGTTCTCTATTTTCCACTTTATTCAAAATGATGTGTAATAACAATACTAACTAATTATATAATTATATATATTTTTATACATAGTTTTTAGGGTTCTTGTCACAGACCTGAAGAAGTCTAGAATGACAAAAGCGATCTTTGTTAGCAATAGGTTAAGAAAATAGAATATGATTTTTACAATTGATTTTTTACATGCAAAGTGTATATGTATATATTTATATATATTTTTTGATTGCCAAATTTACTAAGGTTGATATATTTCCAGCCATGCAGTATATTGTTTTGGATAAAATCACAGACTTAATAATCTACTTAATAATATGGTTAAATAAGAGGTACCACATCATTATAAATTTTATTTAAAGTACATAAGGGTTATATTATTATGACAGCTATTAAGAAGGACAGGACCAGCTCGAATCTCACACTGATGGGGGAAGGGATATGAATTTAACATGTGTACCAATAACACTTTGTTTTACGGCACAATAAACCACTCTGTTGCCTGATAAAAAGTATATATATATATATATATATATATATATATATATATATATATATATATATATATATATATTTAGAAAGCTTGCTCCACCTCAAAAAATCCAAATCTACCAGATCCACTAGAGCAAGCGACTTAAACCTTAGCACGGATATAAATAGGACATGCTGGAGGGATAGATTTGTCACCCAGAGACTCCCTATGTTGTGGAATAAAATCCCGGTCCATGTGAGGCAGAGCACCTCGCTGGCTCTGTTCAAGAGAAATCTTGACCGGTGGATGGGAGATCGTAGGTTTACCCCGGGAATCATCTCTGTCACTGCTGGACAGAGGCACAACAAACTAATGGGCACAGTATTTTTTAACATAAGGGGTGGCGTAAGCCACAAAAACTCTGGGCTAGGCTTATAAATGCCTTAGGGCAGATAGCCTAGTATAAACCTATGAACCTAAGAAACTATTACTCTATTTTTGTTTTACTTGGATCGCTTGTCTGTGTACTTAATAAAGGATTTTCAAATGGAAACAGACTGCCTGCCTTGATTGGATTACTTTTGAATATTTAGTAATTCTGTACAATTATATATTTTTTATTATTTTTTTTTTTTACTTAAGCCAAGTTTAAGTTTGCTACTTCTACTACTTTTGTCTGATCTGACTAATATACAGTGATTAACTACAGATATATGGACTGAAAATCCTTCACACAGAGAAGTTTCTTACACTGTTTTGTAAGGATAAAATCTCATACTTGGATGTTATGTTGATTAAAGATCATGATGGAAAGGAATTTATTTCAAGGATTTTTAAGAAGGCCACTTTTTCGAATAGTTATTTACATTTTTCTAGTGCAAAAAAAAAAGTTATGGTAAAAGGTTAGTTGGTCAGGGCAGCAAGGATGATGAATGTTTTTGAAGTTTTTCTGAGTGACTGTCAGTTTATTAAAAAGATATTTCTTAGTAGGGGTCACCCCGAGCCTTTTATTGATAATATAGTGGAGGAAGTTGTTCAAAAAAGGGAAATCCATCACTTCACCTCCATTTTGAAGAGGGATGGTTTAGATTTAGTGGGTTCTGGAGTTCAACCTTTGAAACAGACACCTATGAAGTGGTCCCATTTTACTAATAGTTTTAGCACTACTTATAGTTATGATAGTAATCATATAAATACTATTCTTTTTAAAAACTGATGTGTCATAACAGAGAATATAGAAAGTCATGAGAAGCTTGGGGATCACACAATGGTTGTTTATAGAAATGTTTTAAGTTTCAAGTCTTTGTTAGAGTCCAACTATGGTACATTTAGTAATATTACTTGTAAGGGTATGTTTCACACTGTTCAACATGCAATTATTTTAGGAAAGTTATGGAAGGTGAAGTTTTTTCAGTTAATGGAATTACTATTAATATTTTTGGTAGTTTCAATTGTACTTCCAAAGTGGTGGTCTATATTGCGTCTTGTCAATCATGTTTGTGTTTTTACACTGGGAAGATGGAATGAATACTTAGGAAAAGAATGTACAAACATCTCCATGATATTAAGAATGGCAATCAGGTTAATGATGAAGTCTCTGGAAGGGAGATGTAAGCACTTAATCATTTTATTTGCCTGTTTGTTTGTCGTTTATACGAGTTTTTTTATTATTAAACTTTGAATTGCTACCTCGGTGGAATTATTTCTGCTACTAGATTCTGCTCTGGGGATTGTTCATGTGATTATTATAATTTGGATGGTTGCATACGACTTCGAGGAGGGACAGCCTTTATTGGAGCCAGCAGTTGAGAGTGTGTACAATAAGGTTAATGCACTTTCAAAATTTGTTACAGCTTATTCTAGTCATGTTTTTAAATTTCCCATTGTGCAACAGGTTATGCCTAGGATTCGAGGTGGTCCGTGAGGTTTAAAATTGGAAAAGAGAGAGCTGGCCTGGAAGCTTAGATTGAAATCAAGCAGTTATCCGGGTATTAATGGGTCCATTTCTATTTCTTCTTTGCTTAAATTGAAAGTTTACAATAGATAGGCTTTTGTATTGTTATTATTATTATTATTATTATTATTATTATTATTATTATTATTATTATTATACATATTGTATATAAATACATCTATCTATCTATATATATATATATATATATATATATATATATATATGTACATACTTGTATATTTTAATTGTTATTATTTCTATTTTAGGATTGTGCTTTTTGTTTTTATAAATGTGCATCTTATGATGTATTTTATGTGCAATGTCACTTTAAATTTTTTGAAGGAAAGTGATCATGTGATTTTTGCGATTTAAATACTTGTGTTTGACTGATTTCCTTATCTGATGAAGTCTTATCAAATTAAGATGAAAGCGCTAATGTAATAAAGTTTTTTCAGTGTATTTGTGCAGCTGCAGTTCCTGCAGACAATGTTCCCGTATCGTATTTTTTTTACTTTTTGGTAGTTTATTGCTGTTTATTTGAGATTTACACTGTTTTACTTTCTGTTTGTAATCTCAAGAAGGAGATGATGCATGAAATTTTGTTTAGGCTGCACATGTGTGGTCCTAAATGACAATAAAGTTTTGAATCTTTGAATATATATATATATATATATATATATATATATATATATATATATATATATATATATATATATGGTATGTGTGTGTGTGTGTGTGTGTGTGTGTCTGTGTGTGTATATATATATATATATATATATATATATATATATATATATATATATATATATATATATATATCATCCTCATGGTCATTCCAACTTGAAGGAGGGAGAAATCTTTCAAAGCAAAGGAATTGTGCTAACACAAACTTAATAATTACACCAGTATTGATTTCATACAGATATATGCTTGCATATATGTACAAATACAGGCATAGACTTTTCACTTTTATTTAATTTATGAAAATAATGTAGTTACACCAGGAGAACTGGCAATGCCCTATTTTTACTTCAGTATTTTTCATAATTTCTTTAGCTGTAGAATTCTGTTTCTGCTTTGGGTAGAAGAGAGAAGGGTGAAGCTTCAAACTCTGTTCAGGTTATCTTTTCCTTTTTTTCTTCAGTATGAGATTTATCTGTTTCTTTCTTAGTTAATACACCCACTTCTCTTAGTATAGGCATCTTTCTCTGTCAGTTTCCACACTGACCTAGCCTCTGCTTTAACAACTTGAATCTTTTGGCAAGTCTAATCTTCTCTGTCAGTCCTTATGCTGTCTGCTCTTGTTATAGTAATAACAGAAGTGGTTTTCTAATGTTTTGATATTACATTTATCTAACCATTCCACTTAGAGCCAAATTTTAGCTCCTTCTGTTTGTTCTTATTCAACACATTTTCTTTACTGAGGCTGTGCATTTCTGGCAGTATATCTGTTTGAACCTTTTTCACCTATATCTTCCATGGTTCTTTAAACTGGTTTAGATATTGACCGATTATCAGATTATGTGTTAGACAGTAGAGTTATAGAATACAACTCTTTACCTAAGAGTGTCTGCGTTTTCCTTCTTGTCTCTATTTACACATATCATTTCAGTTTTGCTTACTAGCTATTTTGGTTGCAGGCATATTGTGTTTTAACCAGCACTGTCATGCTTCCTGTATCCAACGATCGTATGCATTCCTTTTTTGCTTTTCCCTCAACCTCAATACTATGTTTAAATGTTTTGTAATAGCACAGTGGAAGAAAATTGACTCTACACTTCTTATAGTTAAAAATTCAGCACTCTCACATGTCCATAGGTTCACATGTAACATACATGCTATTCGGTTCAGTTTGTTCACTAACTCCTAACAGTTTCTGCTGGCACAGTATTGTTATCATTAGCTGTGTAGTAATTCGCTACAACCAAACTCAGATGAAAAATGTTTTTACTGTTTCAGTCAAAGCAGCATACTTAGTTGAAGGCTTATTGTTAGGCTTGGTGCATTTAGAACTAGTTTAGGATTTGCAAGTTAATTTAGTAATAAACATTCTGCTAAAGCAAGTAGCTTTTCAGATGCTTTAGGGTCACTCTGGAATACACATTTCTTAAATTACTTTTAAATTTGTCTGCTGATAATATTTTTAATTTTCTTACATTGTTCACATGAGGTTCTAGCCACAGTCATAAAACATAAATCAAGTCAGCGACCTTAATGGTCTTTCCATATTAAAGGTCCTGATATGAAACTTAATATACTGGGCCTTAAGTGAATCACTAGACCTTGTCAATATTTCTCACTTTAGGTTTTCATAGTCCTGGGTACTGGAGTTGCCTAAATCTATATGGGATTTCAGCAAGTCTCTAGTTAAATGTGATAACAAGATCCTGATTAACTTATCTTGGGTCCATTGTTTTAAGGTTGTGTGCTTTCTAAACGTCATGTGACAGGCCTCTGTATCATAGCAGAGTTTCTTTAAGAGGCCACTGATGTTGTAACACCCATTGAGTTGGCCTGTTGCTCACAGATGTGGCAACTGTTGCTCCAGGAGGAGTCAGTGGTCAATGACTACACTCCCCTGCACTTGGACCTCAAGATGTTTCTCCATTTTCCATAGACCCAGGGCTTTAGCTTAACAAGAAAATATACTTCAGTGAAATTTCTGACAGGGAACACTTCAAACTTTTATGAGAAAGTTACCCTATATGGGCACAGGGTTTCACAGTCCACAATCCCTCTTCCTTCATGTCACTATTCAAGTTGCCAAGAAGCTCTTTCTCAGAATGAATCCCTGTATGGGCACAAAGTAATCAGTTGCATAACATTTATCAGCAACACAGCACATGTTTTCAACCACTTGTTACTTCCACTTACAAGATTACTGTTGGGTGGTTAAGTAATTAGCAACTGTTTCTTCTTCAGCAGATCTTGTATTTCTGGAAGGGGAAGAAGCAATTCATGCAGACCACATTTTGGGTAGCTTTATAAAATATAATGTTCTACTGCTGGAGAAAAAGAAAGAAAACTTCAGTAAAAAGAAAGAAAACTTCAGTAGAGCACTTTTCTAGTAGCTTCATAACAGTTGCTACTATCTATCAAAGTAATAGGGCAGGATTCACGATGGCTTGTACGGAATCTAAGAGCCGTGTAAGACTCCATGCAGCCATCGCGATCCAGGAACAGCCCGAAATCCCGTGTAAGAGAAAGCTAAAACGACTCTTACACAGGCAGGGCATGGATATGCTAATCACCCCACTTGCAGCCGAAAGGCATGCAAATGAGGTGGATTAGCGATCCACAAAGCTGAAACCAGCCTGTGTAAGAGTCGTGTTAGTTGCAGAAATGTACTCAGTTGACAACTGAGTACGTTACTGCAAATAACACAGCGGAGCCATGACAGCTCCAAATAAAGTGTGCAAATGTCACAGACAGCATGCCAATGGGCAAATATGTGGCCATTGGCATGGTAAACTGATGTAAACATGAAAAAAAAGAGGGTTTTTTTTCGGAGATCGGTGATGTTTAAACGCAGCGCAGCCCCGCGCAAACGGGCTGCGCTATATAAAACTGAAAAATGAAGGTTTGAAACCCACAAATGTGGGTTTTATGTAATGCATGGATTTGCAATGCAGGGACTAGCAGACCAAAAACAACATGGCCACCGTCTAGTGGTTGCTAAGGGGGGAGGCTGAGTGTAAGACATGTAACTAAGCATTAGTAGGCAATCCTATGTAAATGAATGGTAGGATAGTGAATCACACTGTCACATAGCAAATGAGCACAGTCCGTGTAGTGTAAGAGTTAGATAAGGGGGAGTAACAGAGTAGGAGATAGGCGACATCACATGGGAGAATGTCAGGAAGAAAGCAAGCTCATTGGAGCAAAGTGGTATGTGAAACATATCAATCACACAGCAGAAAAAGAGGAGTGTCGACAGATAAGCATGGGAAAGTCAAGAAATGGAAGGTGTACACTGTGGCCAACACCAAAGTTTCTTGCTGTATGTGCATGCACACATGTGCGTGCTGGGAGCCGCAAGTAAGACAGAGTGCATGCGTGTAACACAGAGGAAGCATGTAGGAGCCTGTTTAAAGATCTGTAAACCTGTTTGCGCTGGTGTGCATGCATTTTAACCCGAATAAGCAGATTCTAGTCCATGTAAGCATGTGTGCACGCGTGGTAGCCACTGTGAGCATGTTTTCGCTGGTATGCGCGCTGCTCCCCCTGAGGAAACAGAGAGGAAAAGGAAGCAGAAGAAATAGTAGGAAACTAACAGGGAATACTTGTAGAGGTAGCAGGTAAAAACAATTAGAAGCAGGCAATTACACAGGCAGAATACAAGCCCAGCCCAGCACTTAAAACACTGCAAACAGCATTGCATTATGTTTCTCTCAAGAGACACTGCAAGACAGGAGTAAGCTAGTAGAAGTGAAAACTGAAAAAGCTGCACTGAGACCAAACATGCTAGAGGCTGCCATAGCTGTCATAAGGAGACATAGGAGATTTGCTGAGGGTGGTGACAATGGAAATGCTGCCAGACAACCCACAGTGAGGAGACGGAGAAGAGTGTACAGGCCCAGGGTCACCTACCAGGGGTTACATGAGCTGGAGATAGTGGAGCGCTATAGAGTGGACAGAGACCTCCTGCAGCAAATTGTTGAGCTGTGCAGGCCACACCTCACGCACAGAACCAAAAGAGGGGAACCCATCCCAGTGGAAACCAAGGTATGTGTTGGCCTAAGAATACTAGCAACAGGTACCTTCCAGAGACCAACTGGTGATATGATGGGGATATCACAGGCATCAGCCTCCAGGGTACTGCACCAGTTCCTGGATGCCATGTCAGCACATGTCGGTGATCATGTATATTTCCCCAATGCCCGTGAGGTATTGGCCAGCAATATGCATCTCTTCCAGCAAATAGCGGAATACCCTGAGGTAGTGGGTGCAATAGACTGCACGCACATATGCATCAAAGCACCAGCCAGTGAGCGGGGTAGGGCCTACATTAACCGCAAGGGGTTCCCCTCCATCAACTGCCAGGTTGTGTGTGATGCCCAGGGCATAATAATGAATGTGTGTGCTGGCTGCCCTGGGAGCTACCATGATTCCCATATCTGGCATTTGACGCAGCTGTACCAGACATTTACCAATGGGGACATCCCACATGGACACCTAATGGGGGATGCAGGTTATGCACTGGAGCCGTGGCTGATGACACCCATCAGAAATGCACACACACCTGAACAGGAACGCCATAATGAGGCACACGCACAAACACGTAATGTAATACAGCGTGTGTTTGGGCTGCTCAAGTCATGGTTCCGGTGCCTGGACACATCTGGTGGAGCCTTGCAGTACTCACCAACTACATGTACCCAAATTGTCGTGGTATGTGCTATGCTACATAATATGATCCTGCAAAAACAGCTGCAGCAGGACCAGCATAGGGCCGGGACAAACAGCCCCACCACCATTGCCAAGGCCATCACAGGTAGAGCGTGACTCGGAGGAGGAACAACCTGAGCCTGCCCTAGTAGGCAGAAGGAGGCATGCCCAGTATGCCTTGGCCTTGGAAAAGAGGCAATGCATAACACATACACTGGCTCAGTAGGAACCCTGGGAATGATACCCTTCTCTGACTCACTCATATAGTAACAGGGATGCCTAACATGACATAACCTGCTCTCAAACATGTACAGGGAGTCTAGTATGTGCATCCGACAGAGGCAGCCCTGCAGCACCACCTGAGGCATGATTGCCATGTTTTAAGCAATGCAACACCATCTAGTATATTGAAACATGAAGACCCAACCTAACATCTCACCCTCACCAAGCATGATGCCACACTATGAAGACAACAAGATCAAGTACAATAATTGGCTGAGGTATTGCTGTTAGCAAGGGGGAACACATGGCTGACAGCCTGGGCTGACATGCCGAGCAAGACATGATGCCCCACCTGCTAGGGATGGCATGCACCCAGCACACCTGGCTGTGTAGATACTGGCAAAGGCTGCTGTTACCCCCACTGTGCCTGGAATAGGTAAGTCTGGAAACACAAACCCACCAACATAGGTAGCACAAGGGATAATAACCTGGACGTAATGCTACCCAATGCCAGAAGTCTAACCTGCAAGGTGCATTCAGACCTAACCCACCACAGCATGGAGAATGGTAATATGTGTTCTGTAACAGAAACCTGGGCAAGGCCCAGAAGAGCACCCTAATACTACCAGGTTATGCCTCATACCATGCTCTACAGCACCAAAACATAGAACACACGACAATAGGAGTGTGGCTACCAGTAATTATAAAGAATAACCACACCCCCAGGTTGGTACCACAGCAAGAAGCAGCATGGACTATCCACGGGCAAGTAACACTGTCTCAAACTGTGTACCTGTTTGAAGCCTACTACAGACCCCACATACAAACCCAGGTACCCCAGCCAGCCTTCCTGAAGACACTTCAGAGTATGAATGTCCCAACAAATACCAAACAAGGCACACACAAAGTATGACATAGGTGGCAATCCATTATGTATGGAAGAAGTAATCATGGACCTAGGGCCACAAGTGGACAGTAACCTGTCATGTGACACACACATTACCAAGGTGGCCAGGAAGACCTGCTATATTGCCAACCTTAATATGAAATGATGCACATGTAGAGCTACAGAGGTTATTGTGCCCCCATACCCTTCCCTTATCAGGCCCATACGTGACAACTATGCCCCAGTCCGCATGTACCTTACCTTACACATGCAGCTGTCAGAAAGGCCCCAAATGTACCCCACCAACAGGATAAAGGGTCCAAACATTGGACATCTGCAGCCTGGCTGAAAAACCACAGCCCAATTCAGAAGATACTGCACAGTCAGAGGTGATGTATGCCTGATGTACAAGGCCATGTCCATTCCGGAATGAATGGACATGCTCCACTGCAGAAACCCCAAATCCAGCAGACACACCACAGTGAGATATCTGAACATCTACATGTAGATTAATAGGATGTGCTGGAGGGACAGATCCATAACCCAGAGGCTCAGGACACTCTGGAACAGAATCCCAGTCCATGATAGGCTGAGCTCCACACACAAACTCAACAAGAGAAATCCACTGAAATGCATGGGAAATAGTATGTGCACACTGGGGGCCATCCCTGTGTCACATCTAGGAAAGTAAACCCTACGTGGGCATAATATGCACATTGCAAGGGGTGTTGAGACCCACACACAGTCTGTCCGTGCTCAAACAAGGCCAGGGCAGATAGCCAAGTATGAACCTATGAACCTATGATGATACAAATTGTGCAGGACACAAAAGATTATTACACAGCTGTCCTACCTGATGGTAGGAACCATGGTGATAATCCACAGATATGTTCTGCAGCACTCTAATATTACAAACAATACACCAAACCCACACACATTGCCAACATCCTACCTAACAGATTCTTTGCAAACTCCCCACCAGCACCTAACTGCCAAATATATATCCCAGGAGAGTGCTGGCCCCCCGACATTGCAGATGCTGAGGTAACAGCCAGCATCCACAAAGCACATCACACAGCATCAATGGTACCAGATGGTGTCCTGGGTTGTGTCCAACAAGTACTGTAAGAAGAATGGAACAGCAAATAGCATTACTGTGCACTATCAGTCCTACCACAGGATATGTACCCAAAGAGCGGATGTACAGCAACAGTGGTCCCACACCACAAAGGGGGTGCCTGAATAGATACCACAAACTATCACCCCTCAACCCCGAATATCTAGGTTGGCAAAGTAATGGAGAGGATGATCATGGATCCCATGAATAACGAGATTGGGTACCTACAGACATTGGACCCTACCCAGTGTGGCTGTCATAGGGCAGATCCTGCCCTGTACACATGTCTGACTCATGTGAAACATGCACCAAGCCCAGTGATGTGGGGAATGTTGATCATACAGCCTATCTGGACCTTGCTAAACCCTTCCATATGATAACCTAGTTGGTGGTACAGATAAGCTCACCAACCTAACTATAAACCCCTATGCAAGTAGATGGGTTGCAAACCAGCTCAAGGACAGAACTGACCTGGCAGACATGCTGTAGCCATGGCAGACTGCAAACCAGGTACAACTGGCATCCCACAAGGCATGGTGCTGGGACCCCTCTTGTATGCTATATATGTCACGTAGGTACAGGCCAACATGGAAGGACCCTGTCTGAACAGGTTTGCAGAGGACTACAAACTGGCCACCATATCGGACCCTCCAGCTGACACAAGCAACCTACAAAAGGCACACATAGAAACACACAAGTGGTGCCACAGCCATGTCAACAAGCGAAATGCAAAATAGTGTATAGTCAACCCCTGTGGAAACACAGTACATGGTCAGAAATTACCACATAGGCATTAACCCAGTAAGTACATCAGGAGCAATAAGAGACCTGGGGACACAAGGTGACAGATATTCTGCATGTGACAACCATGTGTCTGTAGTGGTTACAGAAACATACCATATACCCACCTAATCATGAAGGTAAGCACAGCTTGGTTAGGGTAGGTCAATGTGCCTCTCCAGTCATCCATCAGCAGCCTGACAATTGTGTACAATGGCCCTTCAGGGATGTACCGTAGCAGACACCTGCAGCAACTGGAAAGACCACACAAATACCCCACCAGGAAGATCACAGAGCTGTAACAGATGCCATGTGTTGCCTGAATAAAGAAACTGCAGCTCCACAAAGTGCCATACTGCCTGGCTGGAGGTGAACTGTGCCTGATGTATAGAGCTATGACCAACCTGGTATCAATGGACATTTGGCACCATGTAAACACTGAATGCTGGTGACCTATGCAGCTGACAGGCCTGAACCCCAGCATAGACATAAACAGGACATGCTGTACTGATTGGTCCATAACCCAGAAGCTCACTCCACTCACGACTAAACTTCCACTACAGGATATCCAGGGAGTCCCTCAGTACTGTCATCCAGTGGAATCATGATGACTGGTAGGGAGATGGTAGGTGTACCCTGGATATCACCTGTATGTCGCGGGTAGACAGAGGCACAGCACACTAACCATGACATATGTCATGGCAAATACCAGGAAATGTGTGTTGAAGGACAAACACTCTCTGACTAGCATTACAAATGGACTAGGGCACATGGCCATTGTTTGTCACTGTCCACACAAGTTGTGGAATACATTAACAATGTCGGACAATCATGTACTAAGCTGTCCATATCTGAACAAAATGCAACACGGTCATATCTGCACAACTGGCCATCAACCAGTCTGGCGTGCTCACTATAAACCTTACAAGCAGTGATAGGACTGAAACCAATTATACTGTCCACCACAGTAAAAGTTTTGCCCCAGTACACTATACAACAATACAACTGTTTGGTCAGCAGGAAAGGATGATGACAACTGTATGCAAACTATCCCATGGTGACCCTGCAGGCACAGCATAATGCCTGTTAGGTTCAGACACACAACAGTTGGGCAGTAAGAACACAACCTGATGTCCAACACTCAACTGTACATGTGATATATAGATGGTGTCCACACACAAACAGAAATGTGGTGGTCCACAGATCCAAACATAAGGAAAGGCCACACTGGGCATGCTCGCACACTTAGATAAATGAGATGTGGCAGTCAAGAAGCCATACAAACTGTGAACTGGGCATGCTCACACACTTAGGCCATGTCACAGTTCAGCAGTTGCACACACATATCTGGCATTTCTATGTGTTAACACAGGAACCTCCCACAATACAGACATCTGCCCAGTGCACACAGTGAAGTTACAACAGAGACATAAGTAAAGTACTGGATCCCACTCATATGCAAACATCTCCCACAGTACACATGTTGTTTATAGAGATAGGGAAGGCTATGGCAATAAAGACCCACAAACAGTATATGAGCAACAGATACTTGCATCTGACAGGTAAACATATGGCCGTAGAGTGCAATACCTGACTGTTGTCCCTAGGGAATACAGAAGGCTATCCAAAGTGTATTTGGCGTCTGCCTCCACAGTACAGTAGGCCACTGTACCTGTGCAAAGTTAATGCATAGATATGCTCTCCCCCTTACTGATGGATAGTAACAGATGTACATACCTCTTCATCCATAATGATGTCAGCACACTATACATATGTCAGGAGCAGAAATTATACCTAGTAATGTGAATAGCACGCTCCGCTACTGCGTCTCTAACAAGTGTCATAACATAGTTAGGTAGGGATTTGAATCCTGCAAGTGCTCGTGTGTGTGTGACTGTGTGTGGGGGAGTAGTGTGTGCAATTCCATGTGTATGAGAAATGTCCCTTTTGGCAACTATTACTAAACAACACATGCTGCATATTCCACTGTCTAAACACTGATGATGTCAGCACCCTATAAGTACAGCAGAAGAAATCAGTCTCCCCCAGTAATACAAATAGCGCGCTCTGATAATGCATCTCTTATTAGTGTCATAACACAGTTAGGTGGGGGTTTGAATCCTGCAAGTGCCCTGTGTGTGGGAGTAGTGTGTGTAATTCCATATGTATGAAAAATGTCCCTTTTGGCAACTATTACTAAACAACACATGCTGCATATTCCACTGTCTAAACGCTGATGATGTCAGCACCCTATAAGTACAGCAGGAGAAAACAATCCCCCCAGTAATGCAAATAGCGTGCTCCGCTAACGCGTCTCTCACTAGTGTCATAACATAGTTAGGTAGGGGTTTGAATCCTGCAAGTGCCTAGTGTGTGTGGGGGGGAGTAGTGTGTGCAATTCCATGTGTATGAGAAATGTCCCTTTTGGCAACTATTACTACACAACACATGCTGCATATTCCACTGTCTAAACACTGATGATGTCAGTACCCTATAAGTACAGCAGAAGAAATCAATCTCCCCCACTAATACAAATAGCACGCTCCGCTAATGCGTCTTTCACTAGTGTCATAACATAGTTAGGTAGGGGTTTGAATCCTGCAAATGCCCTGTGTGTGTGTGGTGGAGTAGTGTGTGCAATTCCATGCATATGAGAAATTTCCCTTTTGGCAACTATTACTACACAACACATGCTGCATATTCCACTGTCTAAACACTGATGATGTCAGCACCCTATAAGTACAGCAGGAGAAAGCAACCCTCCCAGTAATGCAAATAGTACACTCTGCTACTGCGACTCTCACAAGTGATCTAACATAGTTAGGTAGGGGGTTGTATCCTACAAATGCCATGTGTATTTTTGTCACACAGTTTGTCCATGTGTGTGGGGTGTTGTTCCCAATATTGCACGACATACATTATATTAGTAATGTCAATGCACACATGATGTATGTGTGTGCCACCTACACATATGTACCTGTGAACTGCAAGAGTTCCCATGTCTGAAGCCTGTCTCATGTGAATACATGGAATATGCATCAGACAATTGTATGACTGTGGTGTTCTGTGCAGGGGCTGCATGTGGTATGTGACTATACAGTGTGGGTTGTAGATGGTGTCATCCCATCAGCGAGGGATACATGATTGGTCTGGAGCATATAGTTCACATGTTGGTGATGAACAGGTGTAGCATGTTGTCACCACTTGTGGGAGTGGTAACAAGTTGTTCCATAGCAATGCAGGGAATTAATGATAAGAAACCTTCAGATAGGGTCTTGCAGCTGGAATAATGCTCACACTGCATGTTTGGGTTGTTGCAGTACAACCATATAATGGTGTGTGTAGAGACCGTCATATTCCCAGTGTTGTCAGGAAGGCCAAGTGGGTTTCCTGGGTATGGGAGTGTGGTGTGTGCCAGGCTATAAACCTGAAGGTAGTCTAACCCACTGTGTGTTGCACATGGAGAGACCCTGATGCTTTGTGCAGTGCCACCAACCTGGGGGTGTGTGTATCTGAGGTGCCTTTGGATACATCCCCCCTGTTCTGTTTTGGTGCATGTGTAGGGGATGACAAGCATGGTATCAGGAATGA
Organism: Protopterus annectens; assembly: GCF_019279795.1. Lineage (NCBI taxonomy): Eukaryota > Metazoa > Chordata > Ceratodontiformes > Protopteridae > Protopterus > Protopterus annectens. Next base: position 1,066,091,695 of record NC_056744.1, on the reverse strand, counting down.
CCTGGCACTGATGGTGTGCACCTGGGAGCCTTGTACCAAGAGTCTGTTACTGCACGGATATTGCTGTACCCCATGTGAAGGACAGTTTCCACTGCATGCATCTTGAGGTTTACACGGCTACTGTTGAGTAGCATTGCTATTAGTGTCCCATCCCGTGTGATACCTGTGTAGGTGGCTATGTAATGTCAGCCTTGCATACAAAGGCACTATGTGTGTAGCAACAGCCTCTGCCAATAAACAATGGCCCATGGGTGACAGGTGCAAGCTGTCCCAAGCAAAGCAATGTGGCATGTCCAGCATGTAATCCCACACTGACAGGCATTGGATCCCCTTTGGATGTCACTGAAAGATACGTTAAGTGCAGAAACCGATGATCCTGTCTACATATTGTGGCAGCATTCATGGTGAGGGTGAGATGCTACTCAAGGCCAGGGTCATACCAGCCTGTGCCACAAGCTCAGAGAGCCCCTCTATGTCCCCTAACATGTAGTCCAGGGAGGTGTGTCAGAGGTCATACACACTGGCACAGACAATGACTGAGTCATACTTCTACATGCCTTGGAGTGACCGCTTTGCTTGTGTTATGTGGTGGATCATAGTGCTCGATGGGCAGCTCAGCGTAACTGTCACCTTGTTCAGCCTGGGAGCAGGACCACCGTGTACGTGACAATAGAGGTACCTCATACAACTGTAGCAGGTGTGTTGTCTAGCCGTATGGCCTGACACTGTTTGGCACACAGGCTTTGTGAGCTATGTGTTGCATGTGCTCTGCTCTGGCGTAATGTTTGCTTGTGTGTCTGCTTTGCAGGTGTCAGCTGCTCAGGCAGGATGCTATTCTGAGAGCCCAATAATGTACCTGTGTGTGTCTGTGTTTGGATTGTAGTCATGGCAGGTCTATGGGAGACTGGTACTGTATTCACTGTAGTATCCCACTTCACCTGACAGGGAATGCCAGTGCTGTGTAAACAGAGCTTAGCCCCCAGTTTGGCTATGTGGTTGCATCTCTCACATGTGTTGTACATGTATGGGAAGGGGAGAGGGTTGTCTGTGTACATGAGGCAGCTCTAACATTGCCATGTGACTCACAGATTCACCAACTGGACCTGAGAGTAGATCGGCAGGTGACCTTTGCACATGCTACCATAGCATTGTGACTCCCATACTAAGTAACGACACATAGGGCCAATTGGGAACAAGGTACTCAAGGTGACTATGTGAGGGTGTAGTGCTCCTGATTTTTTAGTGCTGGCATATATGAATGCTGTCTTGAGGAAATGTGAGGTAAGTCATATGCAATGTGTTACAGGCAAGCTACATGCAAACAGGACAAACAGTGACCTTCTGTCAAGTGACACATGGACAGCAGTACAGTAAGCAACACAGATGTCACTAGGGATCCACAGAGGCACTGTATATCTGCACTGCAGGTGGAATCAGTGTTTCAGTACATCCATACAAACAAAGCTACAGTCAGCAGGCCTGTATGTAGACTATGCTACAACAAACAAGGTGTACGACTTCCAGTATGTAACAGTGCATATATGCCGGTACTCTAAGCCAGTACCCAGACATTCCCAGGTCAGACGGGCTGGGTCCAACCGCACCCCCCACAAGTGTATGGACCACGTACCTTCGTAATGTTGAATAACTGGCCTGATACCCAAGTGCTCATACCTGTAATAATACACATGTCAAATAACAGACACTGAGCCCTCACTCAGCAGTTCCAGACTTAGTATGATGTATGCTACCTGTCCTGGCACCCAAGTATCCTTGACATGTATGGACACTCTCCCTCCTGTCATAGTTAGTTCTGTGTTTTGGTGCTGTTATGCATGGTATGAGGTGTGACCTTGTAGTGCTAGTGTGCTCTTGTGAGCCTTGAACCTGTTGTGTAGTACTGCACAGATGTCAACATCCTGAAACATCTGCATTGCAGAGTCGTGTGTGGACAGCATGCAACTTGCAGTTGACATGGCCATCATTGAGTATCAATATGTACATTGTTGTATCCCCTGTGCTACCTATGTAGGTGGTCATCCCTTCACAGCCTCACCACCAGTATGCAAAGATGAGCAGACAGAACACTGTGGTAATTACTATGGGTGTACAAAACAATACAATGACATTCATAATGTAACTGCATCAGGCATGCTGGTATATACCCACAATGCTATAATTACACTGTACTGTTGTCAACATCATACTATTACAATACGTCTATGTAGTCACCCTGTGCATCAGCACCACGTTAACCTGTTCCTGCACTGATTTTACAGATTGCAGGAGGTGGCACAGTTTCATCATATGCACAGGGTGTGTACCTGGTATGCCTGAGTCTGCCACTGATACAACCAATTGACATGTCTGTGTGTGTGTGTGTTGGTGAGGGACAGCAGTACAAGATGGGGCAATGTTGATGCAGTGTGTGCGTGTATGCAGTAGCCCTAGGTGTTATCACTTTGCATGTGTGTATGAATGCACAAAGTCCCACCTCATGGCTGCCATATACAGGTGTTTGTGGACAGCCACAGACTGTACCTGTCAGGTCATACAGATCACTATCTGTGGCCACGGACATGGTACCTGTGCCTAGCAGGGGTGCTACGGACCGTATCAGGTACCATGCCAGACTGGGTACTGTCATCAGAAGCAGGTGTTTGTTGACTGGAGACAGGTCCCTGTTGGGACTGTCCAGTGCCACGTGCACGTGGTCTCCTGGGGCAGTCCGATGACAGCACAGACCCAGCATTGCTGGGGCTGCTGCTGGCACTATGTGAGTGGCCGTGGCCCTGTTGTCGTCCGCGACGGCTGCCAGCTGCTGCTGTTACTGGCATAAGGCCACGTCGATGCCTCAACCATCCACCATTGTCCTGGCTCATGGACATATAGTTGTGGAACAGATCTAATGTGTCCCCTCAACGTCTGTCAATGACCTCGGTGAAGTTGCAGATGGCAGCCACAACATCACGCATACTGTCACTCATGGCTGTGCGACATGCTCTCAGCTCCCTCAGACCCTGTCTGGTGTACCGTTCCATATGTGACTGTGCCTGCATTACAGCCCAAAACATAGCTGGTGTTGAAAGACCTCTGTGGACACGTCTGACAGGGGCGGTACACCCACGTATGCTCCCACGAGAACCCATGGATGTCTGCCTGTGTGGTACCGTGTCAGGGCCCTGGCCATGGCTGCAGTGTGGGGATGCATGTGCCACCGGTACCACATTACCCTGGTCAATGCCCACTGTATCCTGTCCATCACCTAGGGACATTGGTGACAAAGGATGTATTGGCAGGATGACTGTGCGCATTGATGGGGTCGACAGATGTGTAGTGTCAATTGGCTGACCAATGACGGACCCTAGCACACCTACCTGTGCCATTACACAGGTATCATCATCACTATCCACAGCAGCTGATTCAGGTTCCCTGCTGCACGACACCAGAGCAGCACCAGAACCTGTGGGAGTAAGACAGGAAACACAGTTTACAATGTGTACACAATGCCACCACTGATGCTCACATGCGCACATGCACACATGCACACATGCACACATGGGCACATGCACACATGCACACATGCACACATGGGCACATGCACACATGCACACATGGGCACATGCACACATGCACACATGGGCACATGCCCACATGGGCACATGCACACATGCACACATGCACACATGCACACATGCGCACATGCACACATGCACACATGCACACATGGGCACATGCACACATGCACACATGCAATCAAACACATAGCACTACTGCTTCAGTCTATTATTACTATTAGTATACAGAGTAGTGAAGGTAATGGTATTACACACTCACCAGCATGGATAGGCTGCCTTGCTGTTACACCAGAGGGACCTGCGGAAAAGATAAATTTATCGTCAGTGGGCACAACTGTGCCATTGATACTGTGGGCATGATACAGTTCAGTAGTGCAACAGTTAGCTTCCACAGGTGTACTGCAGATAATGAGGTTATCAGTAATGCACAATAATTACCAAGATTACAGCTACAAATTGAGGACACACCCCACACATGCATAACCTAACAGTGTACAGAATGGTCAACTATACACATGGCATGTTACCTTCACGCTCTGTGTCCTGCTGCTGTGTGGCTCCAGCCTCCATCATTACACATGTATGCTGTTGTTGTTGCTGCTGTGCTGGAGCCACAACACTCAGGAGTAGTCCCTCCAGTCTGGTGAGGGGGGGATGTCTAGCCACCCCACCACCTGTGGCAAGCTGCTGCCTGCGGATATCCGATGCACGCTGATGGACATTTCTAATTAAATCACTGCAGTGATGGCGTACCTGCTCATATGTCCGGTTATGTGTGCCTATGTCATTTACCCGACGGACCAGGTCTTGCCACAGTGCAGCCCTCTCCTGCTGGTTCTGGCTGGTGCGGGAAAAGAGTACAGCGAAATCCCGCACCAGGCTCTGGTGTATCTCCTCCTCCTCTGCAGCGGAGTAGACTGGGTTCCACTGGTGAACCATGGCCCTGAGAAGGAGAAGGGAATTATGTCAGCAATATCTGTCAGCAGACTATAGCACACATAATACACATAATACTTGATTGCAGTGATATAACTTAGGCACCATATATAGCATCTGTCTGTCTGTACATGACCAGATATCAGTGCTAATCCGACAACTGTTCAACAGTACCTGGCACACTCCATACAACAGACTAGTATACTGCAGCAGTCAACGCACTGTTTCAGGTACAATACACAACCTCACACTGGGGGTTTGAATCAAGGTACTGTATGGGGAACATTATCAGCCCATGCACTGCACACAATGCATGTTGCATATTTCACTGGTAATGCACACTACTCTTACTTGCCATAACCCTACCTACACCACAGTGACATAGAGCGTAACACAGCACAACATATGGCAATGTAGTATGTGTTGATCGCAATACCCCACACACTTTTCTCCGGCCTCACACCAAGGACACACACTACCATGACAGACAGACAGTCATGGTGAGCAATCACACCAGTACACAACATGCACCCAGTCACTAGCACACTCATTCCACCTCACATATTCCATTTGCAATGTGTTCATGGGTGTGCATTGTGTCCTAGGTAGGTAGTGTGCTTTTGGCCCTGGGCCTACAGTGGCATACTGTTATGCTACCCTGCCCCTTGTGACACATGTGTTATGATTGTACCTGCTCCTTACAAACAGTTAAACAGGGTGACTCATATGGCATATTACCTATCAGCATAACATTCAGCAAGGGTATGTCTGACATCTACTCATGGGGAGCCTTGCTTCTTAATTATGTGTGGTCTACTACAGGGTATGTCATATCTGTGGGTAGGGTCCCGTACCTCCACCATGTGCTCTATACTGCAGTGACAAGGACGACAGACATAGGTAATTTGTGTTGTGGATGCTGGAGGTGTTACCATGGTTGGTAGACAACTGTCATGGGTGTGACTGAACTATGTATATCCAGCAGTGGTAACCTCTATGTAGGTAGTCTGTGTGCACTCTGTGGTGTTTGAGTGCATTGACACAGTTACTTGCATATGTTTGTGTCCTTCACCATATCTGTAGGTGTCATGGGAGGTACATACCATGTAGGACATTGTGGTGTGTGGAGGGGTACAGTGACCTACATGTCCATAGCTGACAAACCATGTCCGCTGACACATTCCATGTACAGGTATTACAGGACAAGTGTGCCACTATGTATATCGATGTGGAGCCTGTTGTACACTTGTTGACCCTGTTCCCCCCTGACACATGCAGTGGTGGGCAGGCATGTACATATGGGGTGGTTACTGGTGTCAGTGTTTTTGAATGGGGTATGGTACTCCAGTATCCACACTAGTGTTCACTCCATGCCTGTGACACCAGGCACCTGTAGCAAGACATCTGCACACATGTGCTTCACGCAGTCTATATATGTATATATATATGTATATATATGTATTGATCTATTTATATCTGTATATGGATATATATCTGTTTGTATATATGTTTATATAATATGTATATATAGATGTAGATATATACATATAGATGTGGGGAGAGAGGGGGAGAGAGTGAGAGAGAGAGACACAGGGTGAGTGTGAGGGGGTGGGACAGAGAGTGAGAGATAGTCATATACAGACATATCTGTTGTCAGTCAGATCTATCTGTATATGTATAAGTCTCTACAGATATCTATATATGTATGTGTGTATTACATATATCTGTACGTACATATTCTACCAATCTCGATGTGTGTGCAGTAAGTGAGAACCTGGTTCAAGGCTCCTGAGAGCACACCAGCGGTACCAGGCTATAACCCGTATCATGCGTTTTGGCCCCAGGACTCGGGACAAAACAAAAAGGGAGGGGGTGTGTCCATATTCATGGAGGACACACACACACCTTCAGGTTAGTGGCAACACATGAAGCATCACAGACCATCCAGGTGCAGATAACCGTAGGCAAACCTGCTATACAACTGGTAGCATGTTACAGACCACCCTCCCAATCTCAGAGACCACAGTCAGCCTTTCTGTAGACATTGGAGGATATGAATGTCCCACCACACACCATCATATTTGGATACTGCGACTACCCTAACATACACTGGGTGCATTATTCTACCCCAAACACCCTAGCCCAAAGGTTCCTGGAATTCACTATGTCAAATGCAATGGAACAGCTAGTCACCTCTCCCACAACAGGAGATGATATACTAGACCTGACCATCACAAACATGGGGACAATGTGCTACACATTGGAAGTATACCCCTCACTAGTCACATCTGCCCACAGACTAATCCCCCTGGATATACATATCCCACCTTCCCCACAACACAAAAGACTACAGTGGGAAACCTCTCACATGCCGACTTTACACATCTTATAACTGAGTTGGTATCCTTAATGCCCACTGGGCCAGTGTAATCCACTTCCCACAATGCAGACACCTTTACATATGCTTCTACAGACATCTCCAAGAATGCATGGATCATGCAATCACAAATGAAACCATGACCCTCTCCACCAAGGGCAGGCATCCTGTCTGGTGGACCCCAGCATTGAACAAATTGTATAACAACAGAAGGTAGCTACTGCACGGCAGAGCATACTTCCATAGAGCTACGGCATCTCTCATCAGCAGTAGTAGAAAGATATGTTTTGTCGTACAAACATGCAAGGCCAACAATGAGAGGGACATCTCTATGGTCACTACAGATAACCACAAGGCCTTCGTGTGCTATGTTACACACCTGGGTGGGAACCCTCAGTTGTGTTCACAGTTAGTTCACAGTGACATATGCTACACTGAACACACAGATAATGCCAACAGTCTGGCAGACAGGTTCAGTGCAGGTTTCTCCCCTCCCTCACCCACACATGTGGAATTACTTATCCCAGCTGACTGTATCCTACCTGCCATCTCAGATGTCCAGCTGGGAACCACCCTCAGCGGAGCTGTAAACATAGCATCAATGGGACCCAACTGTATTGCAGGTTGCATGCTACGTGAACTGCAAGAGGAGCTACACATGCACATTACATGCTATTCAGCCATAACCTTACTACAGCATATGTACCTGGACACTGGCATACAGCAACAATAGTCCCACTCCACACAGGAGACACCTCTACAGACCCTGGTAACTAAAGCCCCATAAGCTTAACCAGCCTGGTCTGCAACACTATGGAAAGGATCATTATGGTACCCATATACAGAGACATTGGGGACTTAGACACTTGATCCCACCTGGTTTGGCTGTGTAGAGGGCAGATCCTGCCTTATGAACCTGGTTGACCTTTTCAAATCAGTCACTACAGCCATTGCTGAGGGCACAGCGGTCCATACAGCCTACCTGGACTTGCCTACAGCATTCGACACAATACCGCACTCTGCCATCATAGACATGATCAACAGCTGACATGTAACTCCATATGTCACATGATGGGTTGCAAACCAGCTAACGGATAGAAACCCTATAGTCAACCTCACTGGTGCCATGTCAGACTCAGAGCCAGTCACATGTGGTGTCCCACAGGATTGATCATGTTCTGCATATCATTCTCAGATGTGGAAGCAGACATGGGAGGGTAGTGGCTGACAATGTTCAAAGATGACTGCATACTAGGCGCCATAGGTAATACACCTGCTGACACATACATCCTACTGACAGGCCTCACAGACACCAACAACTGGTGCCAGAGTCATGGCCTGACACTGCATGCCACGTAATGTATACTCATACCCTTTTGGACGGACAAGGTACCTACACATTATCACATAGACAATAACCCACTGAGTACAGACAAAGTAATCGGAGACCTGGTGACACTGTGCAATGCTGACCTCTCATTTGACACCCACCTTGCCAAAGTGGTTGGATGGACTTCCTACCTTGCCCACCTTATCATGAAGGGATTCACATCCACATCAAAAGGGGTCATTGTACCCCTATACTCCTCCCTTATCAGGCCCATGACTGTGTACTATGCCCCATTTGGTATGTACCTCACCTGGCACTTGCAACAGCTAGGGGACCCCATGAGTACATCACCAGGAGAATCAAGGGTCTGCAACAACTGTCATATGCTGCCACACTAACGTAACTCATGCTCTATTCCATAGCATACTGTCTACGTAGGGGTGATCTGTGCCTGATGTAGTAGGCCATGTCCAATCTGGTAGTGATGGACATGTTCCACCTCATACAATCCAAATCCATCAGAAGCACGACAGCTACGGATTTAAAACTCAGCACACATATGAATAGGACATACTGTAGGGACAGATCCATCACTAAGAGGCTTCCCATACTGTGGAACAGGATCCCAGTTCATGTTAGACAGAGACCCTCACTGACACTGTTCATGTGCATTCTTGACAAGTGGATGGGAGATCATAGGTTTACAGCAGGGGTCTTCTCTGTGTCACTACTATACAGAGGCACAAGTTTCTAAATCTATTCTATACACTGTCTGCAGATAGCCTAGTACTAAATTATGCCACTGTGAAACTATATCTGTCTATGTATTTCTACATCCCTCTCTATCTATGTATACACATATGCATATTATATATATATATATATATATATATATATATATATATATATATATATATATGTATATATATATATATATATATATATATATATATATATATATATAGACATACATATCTCGATATACATACGTATACACATTATATATATATCTATACTCCTTTTTAGTTCCACATATGTATACACACAGTAACGTACTGCTGAACACCCATTACTGTACAACCTACTTGTACATTGCACTACAACCTACATTGCTATGTGCGCATAGCTACTGTCACACACATATGTATGTGGAGCCTTCAGTGACAGTTTCAGTATGCCCTCGTCCCTATGCACATCCTCATATACATAGATACAGACCAATAACACATCTGGAGGGTTCACAGTATGTACAGTATTATGGTAGTACTTTACATTACCTGTGTTTGTTGCAACTGTTTGTGTAGGCTTTCAGTTGCTTGGCCTGCTGTCAGCCTCTTTGCTTTGTTGTTTCTGGGTTTCTTTTTCTTTCTCTTTCTTTCTTTCTTTCTTTCTTTCTTTCTTTCTTTCTTTCTTTCTTTCTTTCTGTCTTTCTTTCTTTTATTTTTTTTTTGTTTTCTCTCTCTCCCTCTCTCTCTCCCGCTCTACCTCAAGTGGGTGCAATGACAGTATTGCATGTGTGGACTTGGAGTACAGGATGCTTTTGTAGGTATCTGCACATGTCCATGTGATGGCCTCTGCACCAATTGTTAGCCAGCATTTACTAATTGCATGCAGCCTGTTGTGTAGTGATTGCAGTTCTCACTGTGATTACAGGCCTGTGCTATAAAAAGGTCTGTTAGGTAGGCGTAGCCCTTTCAGATTATCAGGGTGGGGACCATGCTGGTTTGCTGTGGACACTGTTCTGTGAGTGTAAGGGTTGGTATGTCTCTCATATTTCAGGCTGTGTTGTAGACACTGCAATGCATGTTGTTCTGTAAGCTGAGTATTCCTTCCTCCAGTGTCCTGTTCTCCGTGTGTATGTAAACTGACACCTACAACTAGTAATACTGTGTATATGGGTGTGTGTGCTTTCCTGTGGGGATTGTGGTGTAACTGGTATATAGCAGTGGCTCTTGCAATCTGTTGCTATGGCTTCAATATTTGGCCTTTACATTCACTCCTTGTATGCCTGCTAGGTGTCTTTCCTGTAATGTGTTGCTATGGCTTTCCTATTTTCCATTTACATTCACAGCTTGTAATGCTTGCTAAATCTGTTTGGCCAGCAATTCCCTATGTGTTTGTTGTGGTAGGGTGTTACTGCATGCAGTAAGGTCTGGCCATGGTGTGGGCCTTGACACTTACAGGGGTATTTGATCATGCTGCTGAGCAGGCCTCAGATACTCTCCGGTGCATCTTTTATCAGCCTCGTGGAATGGTACATAGCAGTGAGTTACTCCAGTGACATATTCTGATACTCTGCAGTTGTGACTGTGGGTTATTTCAAGCATATGTATTAGTACACCATTTGTGCCATGCAGGTGGTGCATACTTTTAGTCAGTCATAGTTACCATTGCATGTGTAGTTACACCTTTCTGCCTACTGTTAGTACATTTGACAGGGTGTCAGTGGGGCACAGTTGACATTTGTTTTCACATCAGGGACATCCCTGTAACTCAGTCACAGTTGCTATGTCTGAACTCTTAACTATTCAACTATCCTGCTCTGAGTATGTGTGTGGCTTGCCAGATGCTACTGTGACATTATTACCTAGTAGCTACCAACTAGCATGACTGTTTCTCAGCACACAGTACTATTTTACAAATCCACTAGATTTGACAGTAAATATACATGACACGCTTTGTGTACTAGACTTGTATATTCCCTTTACATTAATTCCTACTATTTTATGATATATTTCTTTCAGCACAATGTTCTTGTATATGGCTTAGTGGTAAGTCATGCAGACTAGTGTTCCCAAGATCCTTGGTTCGAGACTGAGGGAGGTATTTTATTTTGCTGCTGAGAAAACTACAGGCCTTGTCATTCAGATTGACTAAGGCACTTTTAAGCAGTTGTAAGCGGGTTAGCGCCGGTTTGCGTGGAGGTCACGCATGCGCACTGCCACTTAGCTTCGCGCACACCCGCTTACTACTGCTTAAAAGTGCTTACTCTCGCGCACACCCGCGCTATTTTCTTTGAAAGAAAAGAAAATGGGGAGATAGGAAAGTGGTGAAAAAAGGGTCACAAAGAGGGTAGGACAGTAGGGAAACAAGCTCGGGTTTTGCAGGAGGGATGTAGGAAAGGCCCATAGCTGCCCATTTCTTCATCAGCAACAGCTGTGCATATGTTTGTAATTTGGTGTGAAATTTGAAACATTCCACCCCTGAGAAAGGTGTGAGGACAAAAATAATACTTGTTGTACAGCCAATTGTAATTGCCAGTTTACATGTCCAGCACACTTGTGTGCAAAATGGGCAGCTATGTATGGGGCGTAATTTTTTGTGGTTGCAGAGTGCCCTTTTTTTTTTTTTCAGGTGAGAGTGGTATGTCAGGTACAGGAAGTTGGTATAGCTGGGGAGGTAGGTAGGGGAGGTTAACAGACAAGACAAACAAGACGCATACAGGGGCGGTGTATGACACATGTGGGTGGGGTTACACAATTGATGGGGACAGATGTTTGGATATCTCGAGTCCATGAGCCCACAGATGGCAACAGTGGAACTGAGATCCCCACCCATGGGCAGTTGCCACTGTGCTTTCACTGCCCAGGACGGGGCTGTGCTGGGGGCTGTGTAGGGCAGGCATCAGGCACGCCCATGAGTTGTGCCACCCGTGCCTCAAGCTGGCGTAGGGGCCCAAGCACAGCGTGCCGGATATCCCTACACACCACAGTCCAGACACTACAGAGGGTGAATGGATGTTCTCCTCCGGCCACGCTTACAGAGGGGGGAAGAGCCCCATCCCCTGCAGCGCTTCCACCTGCAGGTGGCACAGGGCCACCGGAGGAGGGTCCGGCCTGGGCACTACTGCCAGGTGCACTCGCCAGCTGAGGTGGGAGAGGTGGGTCCGCTGGAACCTGCCTTCCCTGTCATCCCATGTTTTGCATTATGTTATGACAGTTTGGGTTAGTAACGTACAATACCATTCACAATTAGTTGTTCATAGGTTCATAGGTTCATAGATTAGTACTAAGCTAACTGCTCTTGCGAGCCATTTTAAGCCTAGCCAATTATCCCTTGTGAGACTCAAACCCTGCACCTTGTGTTTGTAAGACAAACACCTTAACCATTAGGCCACCCTCCCAACCCTGTAACAGCATGCATTAGTATTCCCATTAACCAAACACCCATAAATTCAATCCATTGAACAGCAAGCATAACACATGCATAATTTGAACAGCAATACACAATCCAACAACATGCAGGGTTGATTGATGGCAACAGGCCATCAGGTTTGGATGTATGAACAGGGCAGATGCATCAACGTACATGCAAATATGTATGAACCAACAGGACAAATGTCCAGGGATGTTAATTTTGAATGCACATACCCATTTCACGTGGAATAGATTATTTGTGGTTATAGGGTAGGGTGAAGAAATATTTAATTAACAACTTCAAAAAACTATACATATGCTGTACATTTCTACTAGCTGCAGATATATACACACTACAGGTCTGCCTACAGTTTCCTATGTGATAACTACTTCAGGTTGGTGATAGGAATGTTACTGCTACATCAATATACATTTCATATTTATTCATACAGATTCATATCTGGCTCTGTTCAGCTACATCATCCTGCTACATTTGCTTTATATAGCTATAGACAACTGTGGATGTTTGGTATTTCAGACAACCATACTATCTGCATATTGCAGACTGAGAGCAACATATCCAGAGTTGGGGACACACATTCCAGCTTCAGTACTGTTTTCAACACATGTTGCTGTTTGGTTCTGCCTGTCACATTCATTTCATTCTGTACTGACTGCAGTATACTTTATTCAGGAGTTAGTACTACTTTATTGGTGGATTCATACCTCTTTCTCACACTCTCTCACTTGTTTTATTTTTACAATTCAGGATGGTGCTTAATTCTAGGCTTTATTGACATGTTTTACCTTTAGTTATAACAATCCTTTCCAACAGTCTCACTTATGTCATGTTTCAGAATTTCAATAGGGATATATTTCACACATGTGTTTTACTCAGCTTCTGCAGCTGTACTTTTCAGCCTGCTGCAGGTTATGTACTATTATATTACAGGTGGGACATCTTTATTTCAGACTTGTTTCATTTTTATGTTTGGATTACAGGCTGCATCACACTTTTGTAATCAAGCAATACTTGCAAACTCTCTTACACTGTTACTTGCACATTTTATTAATTAGTGACTACACTGCACTCTTTTTCTAACTGTCATACTTATATATTTATTTACAGTTACAGGGAGAGAATTACTGACCTGCCTGGTGGCACAACTGCACCAGCCTATCGCCAGAGGCTTGACGGTTCGCAGAACGGACACCTGCAGCTGTAATATAAATGAAGTAATATTGGAATACATATCTCCATAATATCAGCTAGGTTAATTTCTTACATAAATAATTACATGTAACTTACTCAGTAGTGGGGCGTTGGGCATTTGCCAGGCCTCCTGGATCCAACGGTTCAGTTGGTCCTGCTTCCGTCTCTTCAGGTCCGAATGGTGGTGACGGACCTGCTCACCAGTCATTGGTATTCCTGTGGCACTGGTAAGATCATGTGCCAACCGGTCCCACGCCTCAGCCCTATATGCTCCCCACAGGACCTAGCCCTGCATGAGTTGGGCCTCATGATTATGGACGAGGAGCAAAACCATATATTTGGACTCCTCAATGCCCCACCTCTGTGCTCGGAAGCAACTACCCTCTCCTACACCTGACATCCTGGCTGCAAGTTGGTTCCACAATCGGTTATGCTGTGTATTCCCGCATATGGGGCTTATATATGCCGTTTTTCCCACACTTATCTGTGATTGGCCATTTTGGAATTATATCAGCTCCACAAAACCTGCTTTGTCATGCTCCTCTTTCTATTCATTCCTATATATGTGCTATTACTGTATTTCTAAGTGCAGCTGTCATGGCTTAGTGGTTCAGTACTTTGACTATGGTGCATGATCTCCTGGGTTCAAACCTGGCCATTGCTTTTTATATTTTATGACTGTCTACACAGGCTAGGAGGTGTGTCTGTGTAAAGGCAGTTTTGATACAGCTTGCTCAATGTTGCCCGTCGGTTAGCTTGTTGGCGCGGTGCACAGCTCCGCGCAAACGGATCACGCTGGTTTACGCGTGGTTTGGATGTCAGCATGCATATTATGCTCAACTCAGCTACAGGCACACAGTTTCAGCGTGTTAAAATGCTGCTCAACCCCGGGCACTCATTTTACACCTATCAAACCACTGCTCACCTACGGGCACTCATTTTACACCTGTTGTAACACTGCTCACCTACGGGCACTCATTTTACACCTGTTAAAACACTGTTCACCTACAAGCAGATATCCTCAACTTGTTAGACTGTAGCTCAGCTATAGGCACATCTGCCATTTTTTATTTTTTTTTTTATCTCACATTTCTTCAAAATACATGGCTCATTCCATTACATTTTACAGAAAATATAATTTTATATATGTACATATATGTCAGGGACTTGTTTCGTGCTTATTTCACTAAAAATAAAAATTGATGTTGTGGGGGATCGAACCACTCCTGCCTCCTCTTTAGCCAACGTCTCTACCTCTACACTACTGCTTCTTGGCTTACTTTGCATATTTAGTTCTTATATGCTTTTCCACTGACTGCTAACTGTGGCTAAGCGCCGGGCATCCCCGCGCAAACGAGCACACTCACGAGCAAACATCTTCATAACTTATAAAAAAATATATAAGATGTTCATTTATACATTTTATGTTCATAGTCTGTGGGGGCATGTGTTATGTTGTGTTTATTCACATTTACATGGACTCTGTCATGGGGGTTTACTTTCAGGACTTTTACTCTTCTGGGGGCGTGTCCGTTTGCAGGGCTCGCCCTACGGACACTCCCCCTACTGTCTTACACGGACCGTGTTAGCCTTAGGTGTGATTCAGCATGCCCTCATGCATATGCATGACATGCTGACGTCACACTGTTTAACTGCAGCCTCCGTGTAAGCCTTGTAACTCTTACACGGAGGCTTCGTGAATCCTGCCCATATTCTTTTATATTCAATTATATAAACATTCTCTAGATACTAGGTTGCAATTTTAAACAAAGTTTACTTACAATGATTAATGAAAATGACACATTCTTGCAAAATGGGAACTAAAATAATGTATAGTCAAATACGCAGCCCATTTCAGTAGGGGCTCTCACAAAATGCAAGCAAATCTTCATTGGTTCTGCTTCCAGCTCTGTAGCTTTTGTTTTACACACAGCTTTAGTGGTTGTGGCATAATCCAACAGTACTTACAGCAGACACCTGTTTCTTCTTGATCCCACAAACAGCGTTTAACAAAAACAAAGTAACATCCCCCTTTAAATTAATACTGCAAGTACAGCTTCCGTCCTGGCTCCTCCCTCAGATTTTTCTTCCCTAACCATCCCTTGTCATAGTCCTTCCTTAGAACTCAGGATAGCATGAATTTGCCATCTTGGAGAGCTGCTAATATTAAAAATCCCTTAAAATAGTTGCTTATAGTTTGCTTCTATGATGAATCTGCCGGACATGGCCTGTACACCTAGCAGCAATATCACATGACCCTGCTTCAGTGCGTTTTCCTCAGCATCTTCAGCAGCCATCACTACATCACAAATTATATAGATATGGATATAGATATAGATGTAGATATAGATTTTTGCTTTACATTTTCCCCTCATCTTACTAACCATCAACACACCTCTCAACTGTACAGATTTTTGCAGAATATCCAGATTTTTGCCTCACATTTTGGTCCATTTTTCATAAAATCGAGGGTTTTTTTTGGCAAATTAGTGGCAAATCCTTAAATATTGAAGTTAGAAAATAATGACAGATATTTGAGTTTCAGACTTCATACCCTTCAGAAAATTCATGCTAATACAAAACCTGTTATTCTATCAACTTTCTAAGTTTGTAAGAGAAAATATTCAAATGTTGTCCCTATTTTGGGGCATTTGTCCCACTTTTATTTATGGCTTTGTCCACATTTCTTGCTTTAGGAGGTTGAGAGGTATGACCACCAAGCCTTCAAAAAGGGTTGCTGCCTGATTTTTTGTATTATCTTTCTGCTGTTGTTATTTGTCTTTTTCCTGGTTAGGGGTCGCCACAGAGGAACTCCAGTCCGCTAATGATTGGCAGTAGATTTTCATGAATGCTGAGGTGCCATCTCAATGTTCAACCAAGGCACACCCATTTATACATGTCTTTTGAACTCTCTCCCAACCATGGGAAGGACATGCAGACTCCACACAGAAGGCACTTCCTGCACTCCAGCCAAGAATTGAACAGGAGAACCTCTTGCTGTGAGGCAACAATGCTACCGCTGCACCACCACCACGGACGTCTTGTATTTTCTTTCTTCTACTTCTGCTTAAACCAACACCCTCTGCTACTCAGGGAGGACTTCTACTAGTATTACTGTTAGACGATTCATGGATTGCTGATTGTGTTCTGGTTGATTTGAAGCCATTGACAGTTTGGTTTATCAAATATGTGTTTATGAAGTAACAGCATCTACTTATTTAGAAGAACTTAAGTTCCCAATAGTTGTGAAAGAAGGGCCAGATTTTGTATGCATCTGCAGGTCCTTATAGTTCAGAGAGAATGTTTTTGCAAGTTGAATTTTGTATTGAATGTTTTATTTCTGTATTTTAAGTCTCCTACTAGATTACAACCATTCATTTCCTTACACTGGCTGTTAAGCACCTCACAATACCTGAAAGAAAGAAGATCTGAACTGTACTGGAGTTTAGCCTAGCAGTACCTTATTTTATCGGGTTATTGGTTTGGGGTGAGAGCTGTGGTCGAGGGATCCCCATCATCTAGGCAATCATAGAAGGTGTCTTTTCCCAGGCCTGCATGTTGATATTTATGATATTAAACTAACATGAGTGAACTTCACGTAGTTCTGATCCCATGTCTCATGAATGCTCCAATGCACAAATCATGATGTACCCGCTGTGTTATGCACAATTTGGTTGGTGTGTATGTCTTAACCTGAATACTGTATGCTGAGTCTCCTGCATCCAGTAGAAACCCATCATACAACCTGAATTATTTTTCCATAATGTGATGCTAACCACTCATGTTTACCTTTTCCTCATTGACCCTTCCATACCTTTCAACCTCTTAGTGCAAGACATTTGGGAAAAACCTAAAATAATGTGGGACAAAGGACCAAAAATAAGGACAGATTTTAAATATTACTCTTATAAAACTCAAAAAGTTGCTAGAATAACAGAATTTGTGTTAGCACACATTTTCTGAAGAATATAAGGTCTGAAACTCAAATGCATACTATTTAATGATGATA
This sequence comes from Protopterus annectens, assembly GCF_019279795.1. Taxonomy (NCBI): domain Eukaryota; kingdom Metazoa; phylum Chordata; order Ceratodontiformes; family Protopteridae; genus Protopterus; species Protopterus annectens. The sequence continues at coordinate 1,066,074,116 of NC_056744.1, read as the reverse complement.
ATCTTCAGCGATTTGCCAGAAAAACACTAATTTTAGGAGGAACAGACCAAAAATATGGGGCAAAAATCTGAACGTTTTTTTGAAAATTTGAGCAGCTGAGAGGTGTGGCCTCCTCCAGCAACAAGGCCAATAATCAAACCAAGGTCAGTTGGGTAAAATTAGGACCTTTTCCCTTTGCACTTAAGTCCTGACTGAAAGTTAGTTTTAATGTTTCTTTGCCTGAAACTTTCTTGAAGGTGATAATATAACTTTGTGTGAATGTGCATGTGCATGTGTGTGTGTGTATGTGTGTGTGGGGGGGGGAGCGGTCAGAAGACATAGCTTACTCAGTGGATGGTGTGCGATGCTTTCTCTCTACAATTATATGTGCATGTTTGTGTGTGTGAGTGTGTGTGAGTGTGTGTGTGTGTGTGTGTGTGTGTGTGTGTGTGTGTGTGTGTGTGTGTGTGTGTGTGTGTGTGTGTGTGTGTGTGTGAATATATATATATATATATATATGTGTGTGTGTGTGTGTGTGTGTGTGTGTGTGTGTGTGTGTGGTGTGTGTGTGTATCTGTTTGTATTTGTATGAGAGTCTGTGTTTCTGTGACACCCTGTTGCTGGGCATCATATTTGTTAATATTGTTGCACTGAAAGTGTCTCCTTACAACAGCCATCTTTGTTGTCAATGTTGAGGTATTAGTGAAGCAGATTGTTACATTACAGGCACATATTCAGTAGTGCATCTATATGTGTTTATGTAAAAAGTGACTCAAGAACATGTCTTATTTCAGTTTTGCACCTAGGGCTTCATTAACCCGATATTTGTAGACTTTTATTCAGTAGTTTTACCTTGCTGGAGGAGATGATAATCTATCTGTTGAAAGCCAAGTCTCTGTGCAGTTTTACTTACTATGCAGGCATTGCTGACATGGGCATTTGAAACACTGATATCCTACAATGTTTGCTGTCTCATTCTTGAATTTTGATCTAGCTAGACTATAAGAAGCATAATTATTATGAAAATCCATGGCTGCCTGCTCAGTATTTGCTATGCAAAAGAGGACATATTTTGCTGTTTGTGTTTTCTTCTTTAAACCTTTGCTAATTAATGGTTTTCCTAGATAAAATATTCATCTTTTGCATAAACATTTACACTACTGGTGACACATATAATCACTAATGTAAGGTGTAACTAAGGAAATAAAGAAAGCTTCTTAGATTCTGGAAGTAAATAAATTGGTGGCGGGGAGAAAGATTTGTCATGTAATGCTTGCCCTTCTCTGGAACAAACTTCCACTCCAAATTTAGCAACACAATCTTCCTTTAAAAGTTATACAATTAGATGAGTATCCACAAATTTACACCTGATGTGATTGGCTGGGTGCTCCTTGAAAAGGAGGTAAGGCCTAAAGAAGGTACTGACAAAGTATAAATGAGTGCAGGGCCCATTTGCCATGTATTTTCTATGCTGTTACGGATATAAATGTGACCTAAGCAGTAAATGGCAGAGACAGCCCTCTTTTATTAAAAAAATACACCACCCACTGTTTCCCACTCCCTAACTTCTGCCATCTTTTTATCCTTTGGCTACAGACAGGTATTGATGTCTTTGTATTACCTGTATCATTGCTGCATACATCGTCAGAGATTAGCTCAGCCCTCATCCATCTTAGCTTTACATTCCTGCTGTTCATTCTTTCTAGGTTGCAGCTCACTGCTTTACTTCTCACTGTACCATCTTTCCTATTCTTTCATCCATTTGTTTATTGATTCCAAGCTAGGCCTTGCCACTTCTTTTCTAACTTCTTGCTGTTGGTTTTCTTCCTACATTTCACCTATATCTACCTCATTAACCCCCTTACACCTTCAGGTAAAAGAAAATTGCTCTAGTTGATTCCCCACCTCTTGTCCTTCAGTTCATCCAGCTCCATTGTTAATTCCATTCTTGCTCTCTTCTCCAGCAAATACATCAAGAATTCTAAACGCCAATACATTTTGTCTTTTCTATTACTGACAATCTTGCTTCTTTTTCTTCTCTAATGTACAATTTCTTTTAACGCCACATGCTATACCCTCCATTCCAGTCAAATCTCAGCAAATTAAGCTACCTGGAACAAGTAACCTCTTTTTCTCTGAACATTATCTTTTTTACATTAGCAGAAGCATATCTATATTTTTACTCTCATGTGTGATCAAATCTCATAAAAGCAAAAAATATTAGAACAAGTAACTCTTTCTTTCTCTGAGATGTATCTCCATGGCATTCCTTTTACTGTACATCAGTACTTTTTTATTCCAATATTATTATTGAATTTTATACATTCAGATCATGAACTAGTTACAGTATCACATAATCTTTATCTACAATTGATTCTACAATTACATATCTTCAATGCACTGTTAACTGTGCTTTACTATTGACATTGTTATTTCTTTATCATATTTGGCTACTAAAGAAAATAACACATTCCAATACGTAAAAAGTCAGGCTTACATTTCTAATTTCTAAGTCTTATAAACTTTATTCCTCTCTGATAATTCCGTGGCAGACTTAAAGAAATCTCTATAAGATCAAATTTTTTTTCTTTGTGACCTCTTAATACATCCAGGAATTTTAGCATTAATAAAAAATAATCTTTTGTTAATTTACAATTATTCAACCACAATACACTAAAAATGAGTATAGCTCCAATATTTTTTTAGGTTTATCATAGTCATAGAATATATGCTGTCAATTTGGTTTTATATACATGACATATTTAAATCTGGACTTTATTTACTAGTTGAATTACTGCTCATCTCTGCCATCTTTTTTTAACATTCTATTAGTCTAATCTTCTGCACTATACCTCACTTGAAACTGCTACACAAGGCTACCCTTTTATTCTCTTTACTTTCACAGTTCTATCACTTTCAGCTATGTAAAGCTGCTTCTTCCCATTGAATTCTTCTGGATAGGCTTAGCACATTCAGATTATTTATTTATTTATTGATATTTGATTACCTGTTAAGTCCAAGTGGGTAAAAGCCCATTTTCAGTGGAGGCTCGGGAAGGAAATATTCAAAGTATTGCAAACATTTTAAGAACAATAATTTTACTTCTTCAAAAATAAAACAAAACATTTGCAATTTAAATAATTATAACAAATTAGGTATAACATAAAAACATTGGTTAAGAATTGATACAAGGTATATGACAATCATAAAATTTAGGGAAATTTTAGGCAGTCTGCAGAGAAATTAAAGGTAAATTAGTCTAATACAAACAGGAATTGCAATATGAAGTGAGGAAAAAACAAGGCTTATGGTATGTTTAGAGAGAAAGTCAGGGAAGATAATTTGATAGAAGTAAGGAAGTAAGTGAAAAATGGGGAGGAAAGAGGTATAAGGAATGAAAAGGTATTTGTTCACCTTTAGAGATATAGTTTATTCTGATTTTGAGCAAGAACATAGTTAGATTTTAGCTATGAAGTCTTTTAGAGTGGTTTTAAAAGATGGAAAAGAGGGTAATGACCTTATGGATACAGGTAAGGAGTTCCAGGCCTTAGCAACCTTATACCAGTACAGACAATGCCCAGCAGATTTGATAGGTTTGTAGACATCCAGGGGTTTTTGGTCACTGGATCGCAATGACTGAATGGGAACATATTTGTGTAGAATGTTTTTTAGTGCTGGACAGGTAGATGAATGCTGGATAATTTCATAGGTGGTATGAAGTTGTGTATATATTAGTTGATGAGGCAGTTCTAACCAGTTCAGGCTTTTTAGCACTATACAGTAGTGGGTTCTGAAAGAGGTATTTGCTACAAATTTAGCTACTTTGTTATAGCATTGTTCAAGTTTTAATTTTTGTGAAACCTGCAGGTTAGTGAGGATGGGAGCACCATAATAAAATGTGGAGAGGAGATAAGTAGTGGAGAGTGTAGTTTTAGTTGTGTTATTGAGAAAGTTTTTGGCTCTGTATAGCATCTCTAGTTTTTGATGAGTTTTTCTTATGCAATTTTGTGTATGCAGGTGGAACGTAAGATTATCACCCGCTATCACCCTTAATAATTTGCTATGAGAAGTGACATCAGTGGTTGCATTATCAAGAGATAGGACTTTAAATTTTGTTTTTTTTCATGACAGAGGGATTTGGGGAAAAAAATAGATGTTTGGGAAGGATGTTGTGTAAGGGATAGGAGTTCTTCCTGCAGGAGATAAACTAGCAATTGTTTTTTAATACATTTTTCAAGTATTTTGGTGAGGGGAGATAAGGCTGCTATAGGACAGTAATACATATTTGTTTACAACAAGGCTGCTATAGGACAGTAATACATATTTGTTTACAACAAGGCTGCTATAGGACAGTAATACATATTTGTTTACAACAAGGCTGCTATAGGACAGTAATACATATTTGTTTACAACAAGGCTGCTATAGGACAGGAATACATATTCGTTTACAACAAGGCTGCTATAGGACAGTAATACATATTTGTTTACAACAAGGCTGCTATAGGACAGTAATACATATTTGTTTACAACAAGGCTGCTATAGGACAGTAATACATATTTGTTTACAACAAGGCTGCTATAGGACAGGAATACATATTTGTTTACAACAAGGCTGCTATAGGACAGTAATACATATTTGTTTACAACAAGGCTGCTATAAGACAGTAATACATATTTCTTTACAACAAGGCTGCTATTGGACAGTAATACATATTTGTTTACAACAAGGCTGCTATAGGACAGGAATACATATTTGTTTACAACAAGGCTGCTATAGGACAGTATTTTAGGAAACTTACTGTGAGTATAAATACACTTACAGATATAGACAATTAATTAATTAATTAATTAATTACATTCAGCCCTAAACAATCAACTATTTAGTCTCACAATTTCATTTAAAAACACAGCCCAACAGTAAAATACCATTCAAAAGTGAGACAGACACAGTCATTTAAATACATTATCATATGTACACCATATTATAAATATGTGTGCATATATACATTTTATAATGATGTTAGAATTTATGGTGATAAAAAAATTAATAATACCTATTCGTCTACTTAACTTATAAACTCAGCAAGTGATCAAAAAGCAGATACCTAGGGAGATAAAGAAAAAATACATACATAGATACCTCCAAGTATAATATATCATATATTATAAAAATAAAATACTAAATTAATTAGTTAAATTATTTACTAAATTATTTAAAATATGTTTATTTATTTATTTGTTTATTTGTTTATTTATTTATTTATTTATTTAGAGGTGGCATCTAATGCCCTGGCAAAACATATAATTGGGAATAAATCTCATAGTTTTTTGTTCAATGTAGTACAAAAAATAAAAATCAGCCCAAGGGGTGGGCCATGGCATCTCAAGTTGGAAAAATGTGAGTTGCTGTGGCAACTTAAAACCAACGCATATGTCTACCCAGGGATTAATGAGATGTGCTCTATTAAATGTTTGCTGAAACAAAAAGCCCTTGCTAGGTGAGAATTTTTTGAGACAAATGTGATGCATTCTTAATGGTTCTGGGTACTAAATAAATAAATAAATAAATAAATAATAAATAAACAAATAAACAAATACATAAATAAACATATTTTAAATAATTTAGTAAATAATTTAACTAATTAATTTAGTATTTTATTTTTATAATATATGATATATTATACTTGGGGGTATCTATGTATTTATTTTTTCTTTATCTCCCTAGGTATCTGCTTTTTGATCACTTGCTGAGTTTATAAGTTAAGTAGACGAATAGGTATTATTAATGTTTTTATCACCATAAATTCTAACATCATTATAAAAAGTATATATGCACACATATTTATAATATAGTGTACATATGATAATGTATTTAAATGACTGTGTCTGTCTCACTTTTGAATGGTATTTTACTGTTGGGCTGTGTTTTTGAAATTATGAGACTAAATAGTTGATTGTTTAGGGCTGAATGTAATTAATTAATTAATTGTCTATATCTGTAAGTGTATTTATACTCACAGTAAGTTTCCTAAAATCTTGCCTGAAGAAGTGCATGTAACCTACTGCATGAAAGCGCTTACAAGTAAAAGGATTCTGGATTTTACATTGGCTGCTGGTGTTTGTTGGATCTACCTTTTTGTTTCATTGGTTTGTGCAGCTTTTCGAAGCTTCTTTCTTTTTTCATGCTATAGGACAGTAATACATATTTGTTTACAACAAGGCTGCTATAGGACAGGATTACATATTTGTTTACAACAAGGCTGCTATAGGACAGTAATACATATTTGTTTACAACAAGGCTGCTATAGGACAGTAATACATATTTGTTTACAACAAGGCTGCTATAGGACAGTAATACATATTTGTTTACAACAAGGCTGCTATAGGACAGGAATACATATTTGTTTACAACAAGGCTGCTATAGGACAGTAATACATATTTGTTTACAACAAGGCTGCTATAGGACAGTAATACATGTTTGTTTACAACAAGGCTGCTATAGGACAGTAATACATATTTCTTTTCAGTTGTTTACTTTGAGGAAAGCAATAAGAAGCTCTGCTGAACTGAATTATTGGTTTGCTGTAAGGGGGAATGTGGTAGGTGTTTGGACATATTAAAGCAATCCCTTCACCTTTCCTTTATATGCTCATTATATATGATTTTATAGCCAGGAAGTATAACTAAGTTTCAGTTACGGTGAGAATGTCAGGCTTATGTGGGTAATCCAGGCATTTAGTAGTTTAGCAGTTTTATTTCTTATGCTTCTAACATTTATTGCAGCAAAAACTAGATCGCCAGGGTTGGGGTTTGGCTGTTGTTGGGTTTCTGGGAGAGAATTATCTTTGTGTTCATTGTGATAAGCAGGGCCAGGATTAGGATGTATATCTATCATCTTAGAAAGATTTTAGTACGTTGGGGATTATGCATAGTTGACTTTTAGAGAGGATTCTTGTACTTAATTTTGCTTTGGTTTGTGCTGAAGTGCAGTTAATTAGTCTATATTTGGAATAAAGGTGAAGGGCAATATTAAAAAGGTTTGCTGCAATTTGTGGAGATTGTAAAGAGGAAGTATGAATAGGTGGTTGTGCCAGAGGTGGACAGATGTTGAGGGATATTATTGAGTCATGGTAGGATGAAAGATGGCACAGTAGGAGGAGATGAATATAGGATAAAGCTGAAGAGCAGTATAATTAAGTACAGGAATCTGCATTTTATAGATGTCAGGAAGTGGGGAAGTAGCTATGAAGAAGGAAACAAGAAGTTGCAGGGCAGTAGGAGATTCAGTGATGGTGGATTCTGACAGCTGTTAGAGGATATTTAAGGAGAGACGCATTTTCTATAAAAGAAGACAGTTAGGTTGTCCTGGTATCTTCTCTGGAATGTAAAGAACAGAAGGGTATGAAAGACTAGAATATAATAATGTAGTCAAAATAAGAAGAAATTAGGGTTTATTTGGGAAAAGTAAAAGATACAATATGGAATAGATAGGTACTATTAGGGAAGGTTGTGATTATGAATGGATATAGTGCAAAACAGTATGGGAGGGAGAAATATTGTTGGGAATGGGTCTAAACGTTAAATGCAGATAGAGAAGTAGGAAACAAGACACAGATGTGTATGTATGGAAGTAGTAAGGTCATTTGGAGAGGGTTTTGGAATAGGAGTCACAAGTGAAATGTGTATGTAGGAAGTATCTGAAAGAATTGGGAGTAGGTATGGGTACGGAGGGAAGCAAAGCTGAATGTAGCATAGCAGGCTAAATGTAGCATAGTGGGCTTCCCTCCCTCAGGTCAAATTATAATTGAGAGCAGTCAGTTTATAGCTAGTAGAAACTGATTAACAAAGAGATACAAAGTACAACAGGTTTCATCTCATTTTTTGAGGCTAAATAACTGGCATATGCAGCAGAGACAATTGGTCAAGAAAAAGGGGACAGTAGCCAACTTAGTAAGAGGTCTTTAGAGTGCACAGACTATTTCACAGAAACTTTTAATCACAAAGCAGGCATGTATTTGACTGTTTAAAGTTAATACACAGCAAGGTGCTTCATGTTAAATATGCTTGCATTCTACAATGACAAAATTTTCGGTAAACTTGTAGGCGTGGGGCCTTGGGGCAGAGCTCCTGTAGTATCAAGGTCAGATTTAATGACTGCAGGCTCTGAAATGAAAGAAAGAAAAAAACTGTACTTAATTCTACTTAACTGTAATATTATATTGATGCAATAAAGTTAGTACTTATGCAAATAAAGAGATGGAGAATGAACCACAGAAGAATACAGGGAACTATAATAGTAGAGTGATGGTAAGAAAGTGTATAAATGTAAGCTCAAAGTAGTTTTAGTAGGTGGTATACTGATAGAGATAGACTTGGCTGCAAATCACTTCCAAAGTGGCTTAAACATGAGTGTCAGCACATCGGCTGTATTAGCTTTTCTATAGTTTTTCCATGCCTATTTTTTTACATTACTTCCCCTAACCATTCGTCACAGCTTATTCACTTAGATAGTAAAGTCAGAATCATACTTCCAACCCAGTCTAAAACCAATTTATGAGAATATATGTCTGCATGCTAACCTAACTGACTTCATAAAAATAAGCCAAACCACATCATTTGCACTCCCTTTTCACAACCATATTGTTATACTCCCCTCACCATTAACAGATTGTACTATTAGCAGCACAACATAGCGACTCCCACCATCCTCTTACAAGGAATAAAATGAAATTAGGGGTTTTGCTTGTACATACTTTTTTTTTTTTTTGATTAATAAACCATAGCTAATTCTACATTTTCCAGTCCTTTCCCCTTGGTGATGTTTATTCTTATCATTAATTACATGATCAGGTGTCATCTTGTAATGTCTTCTGATGGCTGACTCACTTAATGCTCCCCAGCAGATAACATTCTCCATAATAATGTATAATCTGGGCTGCATAGTGTTCATTCATTCAGACAGACAGATAGACAGTGACTTAGTAAAGTCAGAATCATACTTCCAACCCAGTCTAAAACCAATTTATGAGAATATATGTCTGCATGCTAACCTAACTGACTTCATAAAAATAAGCCAAACCACATCATTTGCACTCCCTTTTCACAACCATATTGTTATACTCCCCTCACCATTAACAGATTGTACTATTAGCAGCACAACATAGCGACTCCCACCATCCTCTTACAAGGAATAAAATGAAATTAGGGGTTTTGCTTGTACATACTTTTTTTTTTTTTTGATTAATAAACCATAGCTAATTCTACATTTTCCAGTCCTTTCCCCTTGGTGATGTTTATTCTTATCATTAATTACATGATCAGGTGTCATCTTGTAATGTCTTCTGATGGCTGACTCACTTAATGCTCCCCAGCAGATAACATTCTCCATAATAATGTATAATCTGGGCTGCATAGTGTTCATTCATTCAGACAGACAGATAGACAGTGAGTTAGTAAAATGGATCAACATCACACTTCAGTCCCTGTCTGTCAACAAGAAAGATGTCCTTGCTTTATCAGGAACTTGTCTCAAGACTGAATGCTATCTGTCCAAGACATTGATCAACTTTTTATATTCTTCGTAGAACATTTTGATGAAATAAACAAAAACTAAACATTCATTGCATCGTTAACTCTGATACTAATGTGTTGGATCATTTCTTAAGAAAACCTTGTGGTTTATATACACATCTCAATTTACCACATTTCTCATGTATTTGCATTTTATATATATATATATATATATATATATATATATATATATATATATATATGTATATATATATATATATGTATATATATATATATATATATGTATATATATATATATATATATATATATATATATATATATATATATATATACTTAATAGCTGTGGTGGTGGTGCTGCGGTAGCATTGTCTCCGCACAGTAAGATGTTGTCCTGTTCGATTCTCAGCTAGAGCGTCTTCTGTGTGGAGACATGAGTGAATGGGTGTACCTTCATTGAAGGTTGTGCGTCAGAGCTGGCAACTCAGCACGTAAAAATCTACTGCCAATCATTAGCAGACCGGAGTTCCGCTGTGGCGACCCCTAACTGGGAAAAGCCGAAAGACACAACAACAAAAAATATATATACTTAATCATTTTGTTCTATCACCAAATGATGCTTCTTTCCCCTTAAGATGAAAAAAGTAGTTTATTAATGATCCTCATTACATATAAACTGTAATCAGTTGATTAGTTATAAGGTAAATGATGAGGTAACTGTCTAAACGTCTGTGATCGTCTCAGTGTAGACAAAGTGTCTTGACTCCAGCTTCAGTCTCATTAATTTCTGCAAGTCTTTTGGGTTGGGTCTGTAAACAAGTCATGGCTGGAAATTTAGTTCTTTCTCTACATTTGACATACCAACACAGTTATTGTTTGGTACACTTACAAATTAATTTTCTTCAGAAGTATTAAAGTCTTTAGTTAAAGAAGGTTTAGGTCTCAGATACTTAAAATGATTTGTGTATGAAATGTCTATAGCAGTTCATTAAACTCAAAAGAAAACTGCATCTGTCTTGTTATAACAATGATTAGAATCCACTTACAACTGCCTTCAGAGGCATGTCAGGGATGCACACAGAGCTCCTCATTGTATGATCTGTGTCTAGAATGTTTGGACATGCTAGAACTTTTGTAAATATTTTTTCTTTTGAAATGGCTGCATCTTCATCTACTAATCCCTAACGTTTAACTTACAGCAGACTCATCTCACTGAAGTTAACTGCTAGAGATTGATTTGCTGAACTAAATTGAAAGTAATGCTATTTGTGTGTGTGTGTGTGTGTGTGGGGGGGCCTCCCTGTGGAAAGAAACCTCACCTCTTGAACCTATATATACCATTTTCATGGTTATACACGTGCAAGGACAGGAATTTCTCTAAAATTAAGGAAATCCCACTTAAAAGCCATTCTAGCAGTGATTTCCTATAGGAGGCAATGTTTGGTGAGTTCAGAATTGGAGGAAGTTAAACTCAGCATGGTGAGTGTAATGAAACCTTGTGCCAGACTGAGTTTGCTTCTCCAGGTGATTGTCTCTTAATTCAAAAAAAAATCCCCTCTCAGAAAGGAAGTGTTGATTTTTTTTATATACTTGCTCTGAAGGACTGTCTGTGTCTTTTAGCTAAGTCATCAGTTGATGGATGCCTAGGTCTACTACTAGAATGGATTATATGATTTTTTTAAATAAAATACCAGAATTTATACTTCCACCTCCTCTTTTCTGGTGACAGCTGTCAATGTGGAAGCTTTATGTGTTACAGCTTTAAAAGCTGTAAAATGATTAGTGCTCCTCCACTTTTTTTAACTAACTTTTGTAGACATGGAAGCAGGTTAAACTTTATTCACAGAACAAATTATGATTGAGTATCTCTATTCATAACCAGATTGTTATATATTCTTGACATGAATGTCAGGAATCACCTGTCAAACTTTACTCGAGGTAAATCTTTTGACATTCATGTCTCAAACACAATACAAGCTGGTGCTGATTGGAGTCTCAATTATGATCCTCTATATTATGAAGTAAGGTATCTATTCACATGATGTAATATGGAAAAAATATCCTTGCATAAACTACTTTCTAACTTATAAGTTTCTTGTAGGACATGGGAAGATAGGGAGCATTTTGCATTCTGACATTGTGTAAGATGTAAAGCTTTCTATGAACTGTTATGTATTATCCTTTATTCTTTGTGAACTCTGAAGTCATACAGAACTATCTGTACTGTCCTATGTACTATTAATAATTATACTCTTGGGCAGTGGTCATACCTGTCAACTGTCCCTGAATGTCCCTGATTTAGCTTTATATGTTTGACCAGTACATCATAATGGTTTGGATTTTCTGGTAAACCATTGAGAAATAAAATCAGTCAGTAATACCAAACATTAGTTTCGCACTTTTTATAGTTCAGAAAATACATTCTGAGGCAAAACCTGTTGTTTTATCAAAATTTTAAGTGAATTACAGTAATATTTAAAAATTGTCTTTGATTTTGGGGCTTTGTCTCTCCCTCCATTTATTTTTTGTCTTTGTCCCTGATTCTTTTGCAGAGAAGTTGAGAGTTATGCTAGTGGCTGAAATAGGTTTATTTGTATCAGTACACAACCATGGTTACTAAATATAGTTAAGTTATTAACTAGCTAACTAACTAAACACTTTGAGTATGCCTCAAAATGTTGATTTTGACAGAGGCAGGAACTGGCAGTGTCATGCTGCATAGTTATCATGTGAATGAGTTTACACATTATGTACTGAATGTGAGGAGTGCTACAATAAAATATTACTGATTATGTATATTGCAGTTTCTGTGCTAATGTCTGAGGATGGTAGAATTTTTTAGTGTGACACATGCCATCTCTAGTGTTAGTCCTAACTACTGGCCACGGGGGGGACAAACATGCACTTAACTAAGATTGTGAAACATAAATAGACACCTTTCAGATTCTTCATTTGAGGAGAACAAAGCTGGAGTGGTGAAATGGCTACAATCTCCAATAGTAACAAAGCTCTTGAGATGGATGGGCTACAGTCTCCAACATTTCCTAAGTATCTGAAGCATGTGTGCTGCCAGACAGGGGTCGACTGCCAGCACTGATAGGTGCTATTGTCGAGGAGTCACCTATACTATATAACCCATCTGAAGGACTCTGGCAGGATGAGGTGTCAAACAGCTAGTTGGGTGAGCAGATTATGGAGTGTCAGTTAGTTTCCACAAGGATAATGCAGGATTTCACATGTGGGCATCTTATATGATGATTAAGAATGTATCTTGTGAGATGTAATGCAAAGGATTGGCACAGACTATTTAATTGATGACTAAACCATGATCATAGAAAGCACTGCCTATGTCTATCATAGCTGGCAACAGTGTGCCAGGGCTGGACATACCCACAATCATGGTGCATAATGTGCTGCTGATATACAGTACATAACAATTGCTGGGAACAAAAGATGCAAAGAATAAAGTAAAGTCCAGTGATCAGAAATGCTAGGCAGGTAATAGCAAGTAGAAAACTTGTTTATTAAAAATACACAAAGCTTTCAGGCTAATGCCCTTCCTCAGTGTGTTACATACCAAACTACTATTCAATACATTTAAACTAAAATCTTCATGACACTGCCCAATCAGAAAACAATTAACTGCATATTCATATTTAAAGGCATAAAACACATTTTAAAACATAAAATATTTCCCGTCTAAGTTGTCCTGCACTCTAAAATTATAAAAAGTATAAAAATATATAAAAAATATATACATATTCTTATATTAAAATGCATATATCTATTATCTGTAAGAGTTCAACAGCATTTGTCTTTTCTTTAGTATAGGTTTCAAACTCACTGCTGCATTGATACCAGGTGGAGAGTCTGCTTGTAGTCTCACTATCCATTCATACTCTAAAGTCATTAGTTTGTTATTCAGATCACCTTCTCTCATGCTCCTATGCACAATACTTATAACTCTAAACTTAAATTGCAATCCATTTGTTGTTAATTGTTAATGACAGCACAGTTATATCAGGATATAAAAAGCCACCTTCCTCAGTGCCTTTGTACTGACTGGCCATCCCAGTGCCACACAGGGTCACCACTCACTATTGCACAGCTGTCTGTACCTCTATCAGCTTGCCAGATCCTGAGGCAGAAATCTCACTGAGAATGTTATGATATGTCTAGGGATCATCATCATCCCATAAAACCCTTGAATGCCCTGTTTGCTGCTGGTAATGGTGCTTAGCCTGCCCATAACCTACTCCCTACTCCAACAGTGTGTGTGTGTGTGTGTGTGTGTGTGTGTGTGTGTGTGTGTGTGTGTGTGTGTGTGTGTGTGTGCGTGTGTGTGTGTGTGTGTGTGTGTGTATGTGTGTGTGTGTGTGAGATCCATTGTTTTGTCCTTTGATATATCCCATCACATGTGCAAATAATGATTGCTGTGTCTCACTACATTTTGCTATTAATGTTGGAATGTGATAATATCTGATGTACATTCTTGGACTCAAAACAGATTTCCTGAATGTATACATCAGTTTGCCGACTGTAATACCACTTGTTTCTGATAGTTGTGCTCTGCTATAATAAACATTCAAAACTAATATATATATCATCTCCCTAGTAAAGCTACCAGTCCTGTTTGGTTTCTTTTCTATCACACTAAGGGCCCTCAGGAACATTCTGTATGCATATATTTTCTATCCACCCCCTTAGACTGCATTTATTAACAGCATTGTAGAGAATTTTGAAATGTGTCTATATTCTGAAGATTCAATTATATATTTCCTAGAATTTTTGGTGCATGCCATAAATTGTATCCCTATTTTCTTCAACTTTACATCAGGGGCATAGGATTTTGAATTGCATGTTTGTGGATGAAGGCCTCATTTGTATAACTCCTTACATCATTGGTATATGCCATGCTATGCTCTTCCCAGCTGCATGTATTCTCATACACTGTGTAGGATATTGTGCACTGCATACATTTTATTTAGATTCCCTTCACACCTATTACTGACCTAAACAAATTTCACCATCTCCTGAACATCCTCTTTGAAAAAGACTCACCCTGTAGCTACTTGAGTTTTGCATTTCTGACTGTCATGCATTTATTACCTCTGCTGTGTCCTCTCGTTCATTCTTCACCTTACCTGTCTTAGATGAAGGGAAACAATTGTTATTTTGCTGCCATTTTACAGCCAGATTATAACACTGAATTGGTGGGTTGCTAAATGACAGATTATTCAGAGAATTGTTGTGTATGTACCAGTTAGTAATAATAAGTAAAAACTGTTTGCATAGGGTACTGCCATTATTTCACATATTGCTGATGCAATGTTAATTAGTTTAGCAATTCTGAATATATATTACTCCATGAAGTTGTAAGCTGAAAACTGCTTGCAAATGAATTTAGATTTCTGAGCACTTAAACTACATTTCTATTTGTAAAATACCTGGCATATAAATTATTTTTATTATTAATTTAACATTTGTTTACCTGGAAAGTCCAAGTTGAAACAAAGCCAATTTTCAGCAAAGGCCCGGGGAGAAACATTCTAGACACGTCTTTAAAATGTGGGAGGAAACCCACACAGGGAGGACATGCAGACTCTACACAGAAGGCACTCCAGCTGAGATTCAAACCAGAGAACCTCTTGCTGGGAGGTGACAAGGCTACCACTGTGACACTAGTCAAGTGACATGGATGCATTATGCTCATATTTGGAAAGGAACTGTCTGATGATTTGGCAGTAACTAGGAACTCATTTTTAACTGAGTGTAATACAGTAACAATGTATTGAGGGCTGCCTAAAAGATGTCAAAATTATCTGTGGTTTCTTTTACCACTTAATGTTTTAGAAGCCTTTTGAATGAAGACATCTGGCTATATAGTTTCCCTATACAAGATTTAAAACAGTTCCATTTTATTAAAATGTATATTACATTCTACAGTATTTTGAGATGTGGCACTGCTGAGTCTTATGACTGAGATGTTAGAATTGACATAATATAATACTAGATGTAATCAAAGCGGGGCTAGTCATGCATGGCTTGAGGTGATGGACACCGTTGATGTGACACTCCAATGACGTGCAAAAATGAGAAAAAGAGGTTATGGATGGATGGAAGACTGGATGTAATATGCATGACTGCAAAGATAAAGCCAGCAAATGTAATACATATGCGACTGGTGAACATTGATAAGTTACATTTTCTAGTTTTTGTATTTTGCACTGAAGAAGGCTTTGGCAGAAACCAGCATACAAGTTTTTCTATACCAGTTTTAATAATTGTTATATTAAACAGTTTAGTACATCTACCATTGATTATGCTGGCTGTTTTGTACTTTTTATTACTGATAAGTTCTCATCAACCCATTCCCTGGGATTCAGAAATATGCTTAATGCAGCTTTGTAAGGGCAACTACATTAATGCTGAGTTGTGTGATGCAGCTTGAATAGAATCATAGAATCACAAGATGTACAAGGCAGCTGGGACATGTGGTCATTTACACCTTGCCAGCACCCACCCTTAGAACTTACCTTATTTTTCAGGGAGCAATAGGCCAGTTATGCTGGGGATAAATATATGAATAACCACCCAAATGTCTAATTTCTTTTTAAAGAAAGATAGTGCGTCACATTACTTGATATGGAGAGGATTTTTTTTTCCAGAGAAGAGGTAGACATTTGTGTGACAAATCTGTTTCTCCACCATGATTCATTTATTTGCTGAACTAGGTTCAAGTCTTTGGGTCTGGTGTTCCCTGGACTGTTTGGTTTGTAAAGAAATAAGAGGTTTTAGACTGCTGGATCCCTAATGGTCTGGAAGGCAAGGCATGGATAATACTTAAGAAATCTGTAGGACAATGAGTGCAGGGACAAAGTCTCCAGCCTCTCTTGTTAGCTCAGGTCCTTCAGTCCCACGATCATTGTTGTCAGGAACCTTGATATGTTTAGTAGAATACATCCTAAAGAGGGGATTTGTGTTCAGTAATTGGCATGATAAGTGCAAAATGTATAGCAGTAAGGACTTCTCTGGATCTAGACCAAACATCCTTTGTTTTCAGATGTGCCAGATAGGAGGATTGCATGACAATTATTGAACCTGATGATTAAAGGAGAGCAAGTTATCAACCCATGTTCCATTTTTTAAATACATTGGATGAAATCAAAATACACAAAAACTCTATCATCCTGGGTGACTTTAAATTGCCCATCAATAAACCGTGAGATCTATACCTCAGGTGTAGTCTATGTCCAAAACTGCCTTTACTTTATAAACAAGAATTCCCTGCATAAAATAGGCAAAGAGCCTGCTAGAGGACAAAGTGTTCTTGACTTGGTCCTTACAAATACAGGATATTTCTGCACTATCCCACTGGTCTACCCTTCCTCAATAAAGTCCTACTCCAAATCAATAACCATCTATTTCAAAACTCCTAAGCCAGCAGATGTAAAGATTACAGTATTCAAAGACTTCAAATTTACAAACTTCCTACAATTCTATGACAGAGTTTCAAAGTTTAAGAACTGTAACTCTTAAAATGGTGACATGGCTTGTAGTTATGCAAATAATTCTGTGCTCACCTAGAATACTGCATAAGTCTGTCAGTCCCTAGTGAATTTAAGTATATGGGATGGGTAAAACAAAGTATAGGGTAATAGGTAATTTGCAATTAAAGGGGCATTTATTGTCTTGACTGTGACCTAATTAAGACATCTTCTCAGGAAAAGTGCACAGGGCCGTGATCATGATGTAGAGGGATACCGCCTTGACTATGGCTATGGTGTGATCTGATAAAGCAGATTATAGTCGAGGCATGCTGTGACAAACACCAACATGATGTGTACATATAACAGGCATGAGTGGCATCTTGTAAATGGCATGATGTACAGCACTTTTATTCATGTTGGCAGAAAGAAGATACATGCTTACAAACACTGACGTGATGGCTTGAGGGATCCTGGTGTCTGTACCCCTCATCTGGCCTTCCACTACTTTTTTTCTGGATGAAGGCTTCTACCATCACAAAGGCAAATCTTCTTGAAGATGAATGACCCAAATGATTATGGGTTAGGCCAACCACGGACAGTGGCATCTGGAGAGACATACAGATGAAACAAAAGAGAGATAGTAAATATGGATGGCAAGGCTGAAGGTAAAGGCTAGAAAAAAATCTCTTTGTTTAATATTTCCAGTGTTTTTACAATGGCTTCCTGTGACACTTTATTATTTCTTTCAGCATGTAGATCCTTAGCCATAAGTATTTTGTAGCTTGACAATAGCCATGCAACTGGTTCCAGTTCTGCAATATAGATCCTGAATTTGTCTTTATCTCCCATTCATTCGACATATTTTGTGAAATATCTTGCATATAGTCTACTTTTACTGGACGTTACCATCAGCCTTTAATCTTTTAAGTAGCCTTTCCATTTTTCGTAACTGTCATGCGTTAAATCTTGAGTCACATGTGACTGTGCCGTAATACGTATATTTCCAGTGATCACATTTTCTCCTTTTTTTCTCTTTTGATCCCTGTTCTCATAACTTTTTTTTTAGCACTTTCACTTGCCAGATGTTTATCATCTGTTGCTGAAAAATGCCCATCTCTTTTCTCATTCCAGATGCTTGTGCTCGTCTAGGAATGGATTTCATCTTAAGCTCTTTCCTCTCTTCATTCTTCTTATCGTTGTCTGCATTTGTTTTTCAGGATGTCAGTAAACATGGATGGTATTTATGAAGGTACATGCTTCATATGGACATCTCGATACATAATTTGCCACACGCACTATTGTTGTATCAGGATAGAACCATGAAGCACTTTTCTTGTGTTCAGCTAGACAACATTTTTGCAGGTGATCCTGTCGAATGTATATGCTCTCAGTGGGACAGAAAAGGTTGATTAATAGGCTGAATTAATTTTGTTATTACTAAAGTTTTCATCTTCTCCCATGTATTTATAAATTTCTTATTACTCACTTTGCTTATATTGTCTCTGATGCAGTCAGAATATACAATAATCTAATGTCAGCATGCTACGCTGGAGATAGTATATCCAGACTGATGTTTTCAGGATACACCAATTATGCTTTCATAAATGCTGCTTTTGTACATTTCCTAGTAGCATATTAACCTTTGGCTTTTATGCTTAAGTTGTTTGTCAGAGGAACTGTAAAGCTGAAATAATCTACCAGAAGAAAGTGTAATTCTGCTATGAACAATACACAGTAGCTTTTTGTATGAGAAGCTTGACGTCTCATGTGGTTGGTGTGGTGAATGCCAGAAATAATTTATTATAACTCCCTGATACTTCTTGCATAAATTAATAGTACATTTGTTGACAAAAAGAAATAAGATTTCATTAACTCTATAGCTACAAAGGATAGAAAATGGTATCATCTGCAATAACAAATAAAAAAGCTAGCAAACACTGAATAACTCTCCAATATTCTAAACGGGAAACACCAAGCATGCATTAATAAATGTTTTGCTCTAGGAAGCATGACTCTGATAATACATCTCAATTCTGGTTATGAATTAATTTAATTTATTTATAAACTAGCTGCATCAATAGAAAATGTTCCTGCTTTTGATTTAAAAGCAGTGAGCAGCTGGTTTCTGTAGGTCATCATTTTTAAGAAGCTATTCCTATGCATGTAGCTCTGTAATCCCAGCTGTACCATGGAGGGAAAATAATACAGTGCTGGATATAAAATGGAAGTCAACTTAGGAAATGCTCAGTACACATTAATGTCCTTTCAAAAATTTTCATTATAAGGATACTTGAAAAAGAAATGTTGCCTCTCTACAGCTCTTTACAAACATTAGGGGATCAAACAATTTTGGCAATGACCATCCACAATGGAGTTGCATTTGTGTGCCTTGTATTGCATATAAAGACAGAACATTTTGTATTTTTCAGGTAATTTGAGAGTTCAGCAATTGCTTTAGGATGGTAGATAATACAATTAGCTCAGAAAAAAAACACTAATCAATTAAAGAGAAACATAAAAGCAAATGGAGCCTTCTTGAATCTAGCAGACATTTCACAGAATGACAGACTGACTATGAACTTCTGTACCATATTTGTATCAAAATTAAAGCTGTGTAGGAATTTCATAGAATCAGCAAATCCACTGGTTCAGTTGCCAGGGTTGATCTACTGTTTTTTAATAAGTTTGACTGCTTTTACCCAATGAGATTTTAAAATAATCTTTTCTATAAATAGCCCGCATGACTGGGAGAGAAGAAAAATGATCTTAACCGAGAACTAATCACTTATTTAACTTTCTTAAATATAACTAAAGTAGACGCCCCCTTATCTGGTCTTGCCAGGACCAGACCTTAGGCTAGATAAACGAATGGCTGGTTAATCAGAAAAACATACAGAGCATAAACAAATTATTGATTAATATTGGGATGTATTATGGACAGAACAGAAACTATCAGAAATTCTTACCACAAGATGTATGTTCTTATATCGAAGGGGCAAAACACTTGGATCTTACTTTAGTCATTATAAACACAAATCACTTGTCAAACCACATTGACTGGTAACAAAGTGGTAGGCTGCTACCCATGTGAACACTGTTCATTATGTAAATATGTTTTAAAATCTAAACAATGTTCCAGTAAAATACCTCTCAGGTATATGATATTAAATTCTTCAGCAATTGCATCTCAGATTGGGTCATCTATCTGGCTACTTGCTCTCGTGCCACATTCTATATTGGTCAAACATCACGTACTTTAAGGATCCATATGACATTAGGAACAGAAGGCAATCTAATGCTCTATATAAACATTCCCTTAAACATTCCATAACTGAATTTAAGTTTCTTGTTATTGACAAAATTCAGGGAGCTAGAACAAATAAGATAGGAGTACATAGTTTACTTAATAAAAAAGAAAAATGCTGGATCATTAAACTAGGGGGGTTATTTAGCCCTGCTTTAAATGAACATTTGTGAATTAACCAATCAGAATATATTTGTGTGTATTTATTTTAAGGAATTATGGTATGTGTATTGTTCCCACTGAGGAAGGCAGGTTTACTGCCAAAACTGGTTTGGGTTTAACTGGTTTTGATCGGATGGTGCATGGTTTATTTTGGAATAAAGTTATATTCCGCACTTGAGTGCTGGCCTCATTTCTTATTTTGAGTTTATCAATGATACCTGAGTGGGGAATGGTATCAAATGCCTTGGCCAGGTCGAGGTAGGATGTATGCACTGCCTTACCCTCATCCACAGCCTTGGTGACTGCCTCGAGGAAGTCAATCAGGTTCACCAGGCAGGATCTCCCCTTGACAAAGCCGAACTGTGTGGGGTCAAGAGTTTGGAGATTGCCTATATCTTTGTTAAGCAGGTCCATGATGATGCACTCCATTGCTTTGCATACCAGACTCGTCAAGCTAATGGTGCGATAGTTCCCAGGGTCTGTAGTTGCTCCCCCTTTATGGTGAGGGATGACTGTATCAGTGTGCCATCCGTTAGGGACATAGCCTGACGTAAGGGTGTGACTGAACAGGGCAAACAGGTATGGTGCCAATTCATTTTGTAGTTCATGTAGGACACAGCCAGGGATATTATCAGGCCCATGGATGCTGTATTCTTGGCTTTGGACAATGCAGCTTTTACCTGTGCCACAGAAATGGTGGGTACCAGGCTTTCTTTTGGTACTGTGATAAGGCCCTTGGGGGGGTAAAGTTGGCACTGAATCTGTTGGCCAGTATGTTGGCTAGATCTGTTGGCTAAGTATAGAAGGTACCCTTGTGCAGTAACTCAGAGCAAATCTGGGTATTGCCTTTGAGGTTTTAGATATAGCTATAGAAGGCTTTGTGGTTGTTTTTGGTGTCAGTTACAATTCTGCCCTCATAGCTGGCTTTAGAGGATTTGATAAGGGATCTCAGCTTTTTGTTGAAACTGATAAGGGAGGTTTTCCAATCTTGTGACTTCATTTATTTCTGCAACAGTTTCTTCCTTCTGTTGTAGAGTTTATTAATGGCTGGGGACCATCAGATTGGCTTCCTTTTTTTGGAAGAGAGCATCTTAGTTCTATTTGGTATGGCAAAGTTCATGCATTTGTGTACATGCTCGTACAGTGCATTGGTGTATGATTCGGCAGTCATGCAGCTCTTTTCCATTGGCATGGGTGCCGAGAAGTTAGCCACCTCTGTTTTTAGGAGCCCAAAGTTGGCTTTAGAGAAGTTTTTCAGGGTGGTCACCTTAGCAGGGGGTGTAGGTGAGATGGAGATTTCTATGGTGATCAGTTTGTGGTCAGATTTAACCAGGGAGGAATTGACTATAGCTGTGGAGCAATGGTCTCCCATGTTGGTGATAACCAGGTTGAGAATGTTGCTTCCTCTAGTGGGGGTCAGAATGAGCTGGTCCAGGGCATTAGAACTGATAAATTCTAGAAAGCGTTGGTCCTGTACATTGGTACTTGAATAGTTTTCACAGTTAATGGAAGGGTAGTTGAAGTCACCCAGTATGAGAGAATTGGGTTGGACCTTGATAGATTCCAGGGTACTTAGGAACTTGGAATGATAGTCTAAGGACATGTTTGTGGTTCTGTAGCAGGCTATGACTTGTATCGCTGTCTTACTCAGTGTTAGTTGTACCTGAAGTATCTTGGATGCATTACCCTAGGATACCAGTCTAGAGGTGTACATATCATATGTATCACATACATACAAAATCTAGAGCACTTGATAATAGTTTTCAATCTTATTCACAAACACTGGCTAATCTACACTGTATGTACTGTACCTGTGTACTATGTATGTATTCTACCTATGTTCCAAATTTCAGCTGTACACCACAAATCTATTAATCACCTTTATTTTTAAAATTAATATTTTTTTGTTTGTTCTCTCCACTGTAACTGTTTATGTGCCGCATACCACTGTAAAAAACATGTCTCCTGTAATTTGTGTGTATACTGATCATGTCTAAATAACTAAATGTGTCTGTAATTTTTCTTCGTGGAGCTTTTCTCCCAGGGCCTCTGCTGAAAAAGGGCCTTTTTGGCTCAGTCAGACACCCCCGGTTAACAAATATAAAATAAAATAAATAAATATCCTTTCAGAATATGGAAACACCACCAGCTTTGGAGCTTCCAGCCATGTTCTGGGGCCGAAAGTTATGGAATGAGTTGTAACCTGGGAGCGCAGGGGTACTTTTTGCCTCTTTAAACCAGATCTCCATTACAGCACAGATGTCGATATTCTGCATTTTGAGGAGCTCTGCGAGCGAGTGCATCTTGAGATTTAGACTTCTATGTTCTAGGCTGTCATCAGAAATAGACTGCATGAATCCTGGCTTGCAGGTGTGGTATCCATACCTCTCATCTGCTTAGAATTTCACTGAATGTTTTAACTTTTACCTCATATTTTTAATCTGTTCCTCATAAAATGTGTGTTTTCTGGCAAATCACTGGGGGATTAAAGTTACTAAATAAAGATAGGCATTTCACTTTCAAGCTTTGTATCCTTCAGGAAAAAAAACATGGTAATGAAAAACCTGTTATCCTATAGACTTTCTATAGTGATAAGAACAATATTTAAAACCTGTCCCTATTTTTTGGACCTCTGTCTCTGCCCCATTTATTTTACTTTAGAATACAAATGATTAAATATACTTAAGACTGCAGCATAGCTTGGTGAGTTAGGCATTAGTTCATAGACCAATTTACAGTTTCTCCATATGAGAATTCTGGGACCTGCTACTCTGAGTCCCAATACTTTGAAAATTAAACTGAAATATCTTAAAAAAAGAAATTTACAAAACTGTTATACCTTACACTGCCTGATGGGGAGGGGGTTGTGCCTTTACTAACTCTTTAGATTATTGCACCTACGATAAGGCTGAATATTTTGAGAAATCAGTTTCAGACTTACTATAAATTCCACCTAATCCTACATAAAGTTTTACTGTTCCAAGGATCCCACTTAATATTCTTGGACTTTCAACAGGCATCTGCTTTCAGAATGCAGTCTCTCAAACTCCAAAGAGAAGCCCCCCCCCATACCCCAGACAGTACCCCAGAATGTGGTATACATTTTCACTACTGAAAAAAGTTCCTGAAATGACAGGCATAAGGTAAAAATGTAGCCAGCTTGGTATTCTGATAAAGTAAATTTATTTAACAAAATATATAGCTTAGTAAAATAAAACATGATAAACATGCCAGGGCCTTTATTAACTTAAATTTTAGCATATACTATTACAAAGAATAAATAAATCACCCCCAAAATGCACACTATTCTAAAAAAAAGCATATTCGATAGTAGGCATTTAAGGCTTATCACCTTTTTATTCCCATAACTACCACGGGTTCATAGTGAGTGCCACTGAAAACTGAGGCTGCAATGCTCCTTGTTTCCACTACTGTTATCTAGTTCTAGTAGCCTTTGCATGTGCTGTTTTGAATGGTGCTTTTTGATATGGTGCATGCTGTAATTTAAAGCCATTTCTTTCCTTAACATTAGCTTCCCTTGCTATAATCTGCAATATTTCACAATAGACATTGTCATGATGATGAAGTAATGAGACAGAGGCCTAGGTGATACCTGCCTCTCAAGATATTCACCGTAACTGGCGTACGTTATAGACAAGAGCATGTGACATGTATCCCCAGGCCCTTCTGCAAATTCTAGTGTGCTAATAGCTTACAACAGAATTTCTTAAAAACACTAGCTTGAAAAAGCAAGTGTTCGATTTTCCACTAGCCCTATTACCCATAACTACTGGACCCTTCCAGTAGCCTACCCTGTAAACCTGTATATACCTAAACAAGGCCTAACTCTAACCCTTAAATTCCCACCCAGTTTCTAGCCAAAGTCCTCACTCCTTTACCATAAAACTCCAATTCTCCTTCCCAAACCTAAATTCCCTGATCACATCTTAACTCTAAAACTCGCTTCCTGCTCCCTAACCCTAAAACTCCTCTCCCACACCCTAAACCTAAAACTCACCTATCCTAATCTATTCTCTCACCCCCCACTCCCTCCTCTGCTGCTTTCCTGAACTCACATTTCAGTTAGAGTGTAAGCAGCAGCCTATACAAGCTATAAGATGCTTGGGTCCCTGGCTTTGATACCGTGATCTTATTTCTTGGGATTCTAGCACTTGCAGTAGACCTGTATCCCCATTAGGTTACACATATTTCTTAAAGTAATAGAAAGTACAGTTTCACTCTGCATCTCTTTTTTTATACTCCATATTACCACCGACAGTGGCTCAACAGGTAGCACATTCACCTTTGATGCTGGAAGATATAAAGATTGAGTTCTATTCCCACCCAATGTGCTTAAATTCATCTTCTAAAACTTGACTCTGCAGTGCAGCATAACAGTGGTGTAGCACTTGTAAGTGTGTCATCCTTCAGATGAGAAGTTCATCAAGATATCTGCTTGAGTTAGTGGGAGCTCAGGTAAATGCAAAAAGGCCCTGCATTCAGGGGAGCCCTAAGGATTTTTTTCAGGGGGGCAGCCATTCCAGTGTCCTATTACTTGGCTGTTTCTCCTCTGTTGCCATAAACACTATTTAAAACTCTCAGTGTGCTTACTGTTTTATGATTTATTCCTACAATGATTACAGATATTTGGATTTAATTTACAACTTTTATTTCAAATTTTATAGCACAAACACTGATAGACATTTACTAAACCTAAACAAAGCAATAGTCTTACAATGAAAACAGACTTGGCATTAAAGCTTCTCTGTCTTTGAAACTCACATTCACTGAAACAGCATTGAATCCAACATTCAAAGAAAATGCATCTGGCCAGTGGGAGGTTAAGTTTGCCTTTGGGCTGTTTTCAAATCATATGCCCCTTGCACACAATTTTAGAACCATGCAAAAGTTCTTTGATTCACCATCCTGACTGTATTAAATATAACAATTGAATTATATCCCTTGTATAATATAGCACCACTTGTTACAATGTGTTTTAAATTAATAGTTTTGAACATTTTTCCAGTAAGCAATGAAACAAAACATATGAACCAATGACAAACTGTCCAATTCAGAACATTTCAACCATAAAAGGCCACTCAAACTTCTATCATTACACCCCACCAATATCAGTCAATATGCACAATCTCTGCAGAAGTAAACGTCATCTGAATAATTCCACATTAGAGAGATCTGAAAAGAATGAAAAGGTTGTTGCTAGAAAACAACTTTATATTTCAGTGTTTCATCTACAAATTCAGAGCCTGCTGCCTTAAAGAATAAATTGGCTATGTTAAATTAATCAAATGGTAAGCTGGTATATTGCAGTAAGGAATGGGTGGCAAGCTGAAAAACAGGTTCATAGTTACTAGGCATCTCATTAAAAGGAGGACATTCTCAGGACTGCAGCACCCCACCTCTTTAAAATACAAATCTACATGCTGTGGGAGTAGAAACTACAGCCCTCTACATCAAGATGCAAGCATGTTACCTGCTGTGCTACTAACACTGCTTTTAAACTCTATATCTCAATGGTGAAACCATTTGCTAAACAAAACAGTTGCACATTTTAAGCAGACTAAGCATGAACAGCAGTAAACTTATTTTCCCTCGAGGCTCACATTTCCTTGAAAATGCACTTGAAAATAAATTCCACCTGCTAACTCTAAATAGGGCATTTCACTATCATGCACACACAGACACACACACCTCAACATCGTAGTGCAAGAAATCTGGAAAAAGCCTATGGAACAGATTATAAATATTGCTCTCATGAACTTAAACAAATTGCTAGAATAACAGGATTTGGTTAGTATGCATTTTTCTAAAGGGTATGAAGTCTAAAACTCAAATGTCTGTTATTATTTAGCAACTTCAATCCTTTTTAGGAGGAACATGGAGCAAAACTCTGGACATTCTGCAACAACTTGGACATCTGAGGGGTATGCTATCTCCCTCTTATACACACACACACACGCACGCATGCACGCACGCACACGCACACACACACACATCACACCTCTCAATCTCTTAGTGCAAGAAATCTGGACAAAGCCTGTTATAATGCTGGGGACAAAGGCCCAAAACCAGGGCCACATTTAGAAAGTTGTTGGAATAACAGGATTTGTGTTAGAATGCATTTTCTAAAGGATATGAAGCCTGAAACTCAAATAAATGTCATTATTTAGTAAATTTAATACTTAGCTCATCCCAGCGATTTATCAAAAAAACATAATTTTATGAGGAACAGATCAAAAATATAAGGCAAAAATCTGGACATTCTGTGAAAATCTGTACAGTTGAGAGGTATGGACACATACATCCCCCATCTCCTTAGAAAGTGGATAGAACAACAAGGTTGGTATTAGTATGCATTTTATGAGGATATGAAGTCTAAAACTTAAATGTTTGGCATTATTTTCTGACTTCAGTCCTCCATGATTTTATGAGAAACAAACTGAAAATATGAAGCAAAAATCTGGATAATTGTGAGGCATGACCACCCACACACACACATACTCCTACCCCCCTCTTTCTTACACACACACACACACACACACACACACACACACACACACACACACACACACACATGCACGCACACACACACACACCTCCCTCTTACAAACGCACACACACACACACACACACACACACACACACACACACATACACCTACCTCTCTTGGTACATACTTATTAACACAACCAAGTGCCAAATCTCTCAAAATGTGTTAAAAAGGCAGAACATGCATCCTCTGAATAATTGCACTCTTACAAGCAGGTGAAGCTCCCACTCCTGAGAAACATGTAGTGAATTTTACTTAAAGAGGCTTGTGAATCTTTATTTGAGTTTTGGTTTTGAACCCCGACTGAATCGGAGGGCTGTGATGATGGAGCCCAACTACAAAGCAGCAGTTAGTTACACATGTATTGAGTATCAGTGCTACCATTTGGCCAGCTAAGTTTGTTTCTGACATTAATGTTTGGAAATGTACATTTTTTTGTTTTGTTTTTGAATAAAGGCAATTTTTACTGTACTGTTCCACAGCACCTAACACATTTTTTTCTGCCAGTGGTCAATCATAACTTTTAAATGTTCAGACTTTTCAGAATGTCTTTGATTATCCTGATTCTTTTTACCTGTCTTACATCATTTTTTTTTTATGTTGTGGAAAAACACCAAAAAATTCTTGGGCCGAATTTACGAAAGCTTGCACGGAGTGCAAGAAGAGTGTAGGAGCTCATGCCGGCAATATGTGTGCCGTGCGATCCAGGTACAGCTGGCAGGGGCGTGCACGAGAGCTGCTAAAGCTACTCTTGCACGGACAGCGTCATGGTATGTAAATTACCTCATTTGCTGGTGAAAGCCATGCAAATGAGGTAAATTTGTGATCCAGGAAACACTAACCTGTCCGTGGAAGATTAGTTTTATCTGCAGAAATGTACTCCGTTGATAACGGAGTACCGTTTTGAAAATAGCTAAACGGAGCTATGACAGCTCCAAATAAAGGATGCATACAGTTGAGGAAGCATGCCAATGGCCAAATATAAGGCCATTGGCATTTATAAATGTTTAAAAATATAAAAATTTTACTTTTTTTCCCTGATCCACGATGTTTAAGCATAGCGCTGCACCGCACAAACGTGCGGCGCTTCTGAAAACAAGAAAATAATTTAAAAAAAAGACAAAAATAGGCATTTTCAATAAAAAGTTTATTCTGCCATGCAGGTGAATGGCAGGCTGAAGACAACATGGCCACTGAGTAGTGGTTGCTAAGGGGGGAAGCTCAGTGTGAGAGATGTAACCATGCATTAGAAGGCAATCCTATGCTAATGAGGATAAGGATAGTGAATCCCAATTTTCCCCAGCATGTGAGCCATGTCTCAAGAGTGTAAGAGTAGGAGTAGGTGAGTAGTAGAGTAGAATATAGGTGACATCATGAGGAGGTGTGTCAGACAGGCTGCTAGCTAATTGGAGCACAGTGGCTTATGTTTGCATTGAGTTGCTCAGGATTGCAAGAGGCATGCCTACAGTTGTCCTATTTGAAAACCTCAAACCAAAGGTGCACAATGTTGAAAGATAGGAAACTCCTTGTAAACATGCACATAGCATGTGCTCATGTGTGTGCACGTTTGCACTTGTTTGAGCGGCGCTTCCCCCTGGACGGAAACAGAAAGGCAAAAGGAAGGAAAAGAAGTAGTAAGAAGTTAACCAAGGAGAACTAGCAGAGCTGCCAGGTGAAATATATCAGAATCAGCTAATTACACAGGCAGCAGACTTGCTCAGCCCAGCCCAGCACTTTAAACTCTGCAAACAGCATTCCCCACTGTTTTTTCCCAAGAAGTCTGCAACACTGCAATATACAAAGAGGGAAAGCTTAAAAAGCTTAAGTCAGACAAAATGTTAGGGGCTGCTCTTGCTATCTTAAACCAACATGTGCAAAGTGCTGAGGGTGGTGATATTGTGAATGCTGCTGAGCAACCCACAGTGAGGAGACGGAGAAGAGTGTACAGTCCCAGGTTAACCTACCAGGGGCTACATGAGCTGGAGATAGTGGAGCGCTATAGGGTGGACAGAGACCTCCTACAGCAAATTGTTGAGCTGTGCCGGCCATGCCTCACACACAGAATCAACACAGGGGAACCCATCCCACTGGATACCAAGGTATGTGTTGGCCTAGGAATACTAGCTACAGGTACCGTCCAAAGACCAACTGGTGATATGATGGGGATTTCACAGGCATCAGCATCCAGGGTACTCCACCAGTTCCTGGATGCCATGTCAGCACATGTCGGTGACCACGTATATTTCCCCAATTCCCGTGAGGCATTGGCCAGAAATATGCGTCTTTTCCACCAAATAGCAGAATACCCTGAGGTAGTGGGTGCAATAGACTGCACGCACATATGCATCAAAGCACCACCTGGTGTGCGGGGTAGGGTCTACATCAACCGCAAGGGCTTCCCCTCCATCAACTGCCAGGTTGTGTGTGATGCCCTGGGCATAATAATGAATGTGTGTGCTGGCTGCCCTGGAAGCTATCACGATTCCCCCATCTGGTATCTGATGCAGCTGTACCAGAGATTTGTCAATGGGGACATACCTGATGGTCACCTAGTGGGGGATGCTGGATATGCACTGGAGCCGTGGCTGATGACACCCATCAGAAATGCACACACACCTGAACAAGAACTCCATAATGAGGCACACGCACAAACAAGAAACATAACTGAGCGTGTGTTTGGGATGCTCAGGTCACAGTTCCAGTGCCTGGACACATCTGGTGGAGCCTTGCAGTACTCGCCAACTACATGTACCCAAATTGTTATGGTATGTGCCATGCTACACAATATGATCCTGTGGAAACAGCTGCAGCAGGAACAGCATGGGGCAGGGTCAAACAACCCCCCCACCATTGCCAAGGCCTGCACAGGCACAGCGTGACTTGGAGGAGGAACAACCTGAGCCTGCCCCAGTAGGCAGAAGGAGGCATGGCTAGTATGCCCTGGACTTGGCAAAGAGGCAATGCATAGCACATACACTGACTCAGTAGGAACCCTGGAAATGACACCTCTCTCTGACTCGCACATACAGTAAAAGGGATGCCTAACTTGACACTACCTGTTTTCAAACATGTATAGGGAGTGTACTATGTGCATCCGACATAGGCAGCCCTGCAGCATGACCTGAGGCATGAGTGCCCTATTTTAAGCAATATAAAGCACTGCTAAGCTCATTTTACCAGTATTGAGCATATTTAAATACAATAGGGCATAGCTGCGCACAGCGCTAACCAGCGCAATGTCAGGCAACATCAGGCAAAGTTGGGCAACGTTGGGCAAAGTCGAGCAAAGTCGGGTAAACACGCTCACACCTGCTTTACTGTTCCTTCACCAGTCAGGTCTGCCCAGCAGGAAAATAAAAAGCAGTGACAGGGCTCGAACTCAGGATACTGTGCACTATAGTCACAGTACTGAATCACTAAGCCATGACAGCATGTCACTGGCACAGACACAACTTAAGTCACTCACACATACCAATTGGGGAGGTCACATACCTAACAGTCACAGCCAGCAGGACAATTGTAGACAAACGCAAACGCAAACACAAACAAATGCTGTATCATGCCCTCTGAAGAGGCATATAAGTAACCTCCCTCCAGGCCTATGCAGACAGATAACAGCAGGCCAGGCAGTGTGATGTGGGATGGGGTAGGCTATGAAGTCACAAACTAATATGCGTGTAATTGGAAGCTAAGGTCTGTAGTACAGTGGTATTACTCAAGCCAGTATGATAGGCAACAGTACAGACTGAAATGGAGTACCTGACATAGCAGTGCATGCCTAGCAAATGTGTATATGTGTCAGGTGTACCCCTCATCCTATGTACACCCACAGTAACAATCAGGTGTGCCCCCCCGGGTAGAAATGTACAAATAATAGCTGTCCCCCATATATATAAAAATGTTGATAAGTCTATGCAAATTGACTCATGGAAGCCCTGCAGGCACAGTGTGCTTCCTGTCGATGTACAACACAAAGGTGAGCCCTGACGTAAAAAACAACTTGAATTTTTACACACATATATAGTATATATATATATGCCCATAGTGGGCATGCTTATACACTTAAACAAATTTAGCAAATGTCAGTCAACAACATACTGAAAGGTCATACTGGCCATGCTTACACACTTAAACAAACAAAGCAAATTTCAGTCAACAACATACTGAAAGGTCATACTGAGCATGCTCACACACTTAGGCCATGTCTGAGTACAGCAGTGGGCCACACATATCTGGCAGTTGCAATTCTTACTCCAGATACATGTCACTATTCACCAGTCCTGACTTGCACACACAGTGATATGAAAACAGACCCGTATAATATATCGGACCCCTGTCATAATCAAACTATGTAATACAAGTACTTAAGTTGTTCAAAGAAAGTGAAAATCCAATGAAGATCAATAAATCTACGATCAGTATCATCAAGAAACAATGAGCACTCCTAACATTATCCAAGCCATGTTCTGGCAAAAGTATTGCCAAAATGTCCATAGAGAACCATGAAGCTTTCTTTAACTATGTCATAAATATCAATGTAAACTCATATATGTTCTGAGTCAGTGCAAAATGTAAATGAATACATGTATATGATTGACATTGCCAACATCTTGTCAGACAGGTTCATACATATTTACCCCCCTCTCACTGACAAAAGGGCCCATTACCATACCTGGAGATTGTGAAAAGCCAGAAATCACATATACAATGGTTAAACAGCTCTATCCAAACCTAAAAACACGGTGTCTATGGGATGGCATGGTTTCCCTGGCTGTGTCATATGTGAACTCCAAAACAAACAGACCCTGCACCTGAACAGTCTGTTCAGACTCACCCTCTGTACAGGATATGAAACTGTTGAATGGGTTACAGCAACATTTGGCACACTCCACAAGTGTTGGTGCACAACAGACCATGGGAACTATTGTCTTATAAACCTAATAAGCCTGATCTGCAAGGCCATGGACTCCATCATTATGGAACTCATAAACAGAGCTATTGGGAGCCTACAAACACCCAACCCTACCCATTTTGGTTTGGTCACGGGACAGGGGCAGATCATGGTCCCTAAACCTGCTAGATAGTTTTAAAGGCAGTTACCCAGGACATACATCAATGAAATGAGCTCCACACGGCCTACATAGACTTTGAATAGCCCTTTTCCAACATCCCACACACATGTATCCACAAAATCAACAACCTGTGCATAAACACGTATGTCATCTGATGGATTGCCAACTGGGGCACAGATAGATCCCACAAGGTAAGAATTGTGGTCTCCCTGTTGGACTGTAAGCTGGTAACAACTGCTTTCCCCTATGGCTCAGTCCTGGGACCCCTCCTGTCTGGTGTATACTTTTCAGAAATACAGTCAAACACATGAGGGCTATGGTTAGCAAAGTTTGAGGATGACTGCAAAAAGGTTGTCATAATCGATGTTTGGGACAACAGAGACATCCTTAAAAAGGGTCTCAGTCAGACAGATGTGGTGTCAAAATTATGGCCTTGAGCTACAGTCATACAAATACCACATAGGTGCCAACACCCTAAATATGGAGGTAATAATAAGGGATCTATGGACACATATGGATAGTCATCTCTACTTCTAGAAACACATTCACAAAGTGGTTAGAAAATCATGCTATATGTTCCCACAAATTGCCAAAGTCTTTGCATGTAGGTCAAAGGAGGTTCCCTCTACCCATGAGTCATCAGACCCATCAGAGAGTACCACGACACACTTGCAATGAATCTGACTAGGCACCTTCAGCAGCTGGAAAGACCACTGAAGTACCTCAACAAGAGGATTACTGGCCTCAATCAGTTGCCCCATGCAACAAGACTGAAGTAACTCAGTCTGTACTCTCTTGCATACTGTCTACTCAGGCGATCTCTGCCCAAAAGAGAGGTCCATGTCCAATGCAGAACTGATGTACATGCTCTATCTGAAGTAAA
Source organism: Protopterus annectens (assembly GCF_019279795.1). Lineage (NCBI taxonomy): Eukaryota > Metazoa > Chordata > Ceratodontiformes > Protopteridae > Protopterus > Protopterus annectens. The sequence goes on along the minus strand of NC_056744.1, from coordinate 1,066,041,128 downwards.
CCCAAGCTCACTGTGCTACATGCTCTAGGGATATAATCATCACAACAATAAATAGAACATGTTGTAGGGATACATTACTAACTCACAGACTTCCCTTGCTTTGGAACAGGCTCCCAACCTACATTAAGCTGACTCGCTCACTGATAATCTTCCAGAGGAGCCTTGATGAGTGTATGTGAAACTGAACTGTCACACCATGGATCACTTCATCAGCTCTACTACACAGAGGCATAGGGAACTAATCCCATGTGTGTTGATAGCTGCACACTCTGGCCATACTAATATATGCCTTCAGGCAGATAGCCTATTACCTACCTATGTACTTATATATATGTAGGGGGAACACAGTATAATAAGCCAAAGATGGATGGGCAGAGATGTGTGTAAGAGGGTGACCATGACAGGGAGCCATCCAGGACCGTCCCACCCAGCACACATCCCAATGGCACAAAAGACATGAGGTGCACATCTCACCCACTGTACATAATAGCCACCAGTATCTGTAAGCATTACAGTGTATGTGGTGCATGTGCCTGCTGTACAACATGACTGTACAATGAAGTACACATCTACTATCTGTAGACATGTACCTGTCACATAGGCTCATAGGTATGTAGTAGACTATCTTCATGAAAGCATACATTAGCCTAGGCAAGTTGTGCAGCTTTCACCACCCCATTGGTTAGTCTCCTAAGCCCTAGTTCTAATAGTTAGTACCATAAGCCCCTTTCTAGTAGGGCTGCTGATGTGATGCCTGGTGTGAATTGTCTGTTTCCCATCTACTCATCAAGGTTCCTATTGAAGAGTGTCAGCGAGGGGCTCTGTCTGATGTACATTGGGACTCTGTTCCACAGTAAGGTAAGTGTCTGGGATGGTCCTCTATCCCACCAGCATGTTGTATTCATTGTTGTGATGAGGTTCATATCCCTGTGATGAGGTTCATATCCCTGGAGTGTGGAGTGCTACTCAATGTTGTTATCCTTAGATGGAGCATGTTCAATAGTTATGTGTTTGACATGGCTCTGTATGTTAGGCAGAGTGTGCCTCCGAGTAGGCGGTATGCAACGGAAAACAGATTTAGTTTTACCAGGTGTGTTGCATAACACAACTGTTTAAGGCCAGTAATCCTCTTGGTGAGGTACCTCTGTGGTCGATCCAGCTGCTGGATATGCTTAGTCGAGTACATCCAAAATGGTGCATTGTACTCAATGATGGGTCTGATGACTTAAGAGTAGAGGGCCACCACTACCTCTTTTGATCCTGATGCAAACCCTTTGTTGATTAGGTGGGCCGCATAGGATTTCCTAATCACTTTGGCAACATGGTTGTCAAAGGAAAGATGACTATCTACTTGTGTCCCCTGATCCCTTATTACCTTGTCAGTTTTTTGGGGGTAACACCTATGTGGTAGTTTGTGGGTACTTTGTTTTCCCCAAAGGAGATTACTATGCATTCTTTCACATTGAGCTTGAGGCCATGATTCTGACACCACACATCTGTCTCATAGAGTCCCTTCTGGAGAATATTTGTGTCATCCGGGGAAACTATTATGGCAAACACTTTACAGTTCCCAGCAAACTTAGTCAACCACAACCCTCCTGTGTTGGCATGTACTTCTGAGAAGTCTATACCAAACAGGAGGGGCCCCAGGACTGAACCCTGGGGGAAACCAGTTGTTACCGGTTTAGAGTCTGACATGTAGCCAGCAACTCTTAATTTGTGGGATCGATCTGTGAGTCAGTTTGCAATCCATCTTGTGATGTATGGATTTATGACCAGGTTGGTGAGTTCATCTATGATACCTGACTGGGGAACGGTGTCAAAGGCCTTAGCGAGGTATAGGTAGGCTGTGTGGAGCTCTTTTCAATCATCTGTAGCCTGGGTAACTGTCTCAAAGAAATCCACCCAGTTCAGGAGGCGTGATCTGCATTTGACGAAGCCAAACTGGGTGTGCTCAACTGTGTGAAGGTTACCAATGTCTTTATTGTTGACTTCCATTATGATTGGCTCCATTGCCTTGCAGATCAGACTTGTCAGGCTCATAGAGCGTGAATGCCAAGGGTCTTTTGTGGTCCCATCCCTGTGGAGTGTGAAGAACGTTGCTGTGCAACATTCTATGGGTACATATCATGTAGAGAGGATGTAGAGAGAGGTGTAGGTATCCTTGATGAATATGGATACATCCCCGCCCTATGTGCTATGATCCAGGTTCTGATTCTGGAAGGTATGGAATGAGTAGTATCCTGGTAGCGCTGGTGTGCTCTCTGGAGCATTGAACTAGGTTTCTATTACTGCACAGATATTAATGTTCTCCATACTGAGAATTGCCTTGAGTGTGTGCATTTGGAGGCTGAGACTTCTGGCAATGAGTAGCATTTATCTCACTTTGTGATTATTTGTGTTGGTTACAGGGTTTGGTTTGTCCTGAGTGACCATTGCTCCACACCTGAAGTCAACGCCTCATTGGTCCAATCCGACCATAAGCTAATTACCCTACATATCCACATTCTTTCCCCTCCCCCCATTAAGGAAACCATGTTAAAAATTTTCTCCAAAGCCAACTTCATGCTTCTTAAGACAGAAGTGGTGAACTTCAAGACACTCATGCAGATGGACAATACAGTTGCGACTACTGAATCCTACACAATTGCACTTTATAAGCACTTACATGAGTGCATGGATCATGCTATCCCAAACAGAACCAAGATGCTATCCTCCAAAAAAAGGAAGCCAATCTGGTGGTCCCCTGCCATAAACAAACTGTACAACAGAAGGAAGAAACTGTTGCAAAAGAGAGTAAAATCTCATGAGTGGAGGAGCTCCCTGGTCAGCCTCAGTAAGAAGCTGTGATCCCTGATAAAATCCTCCAAAGCTAGTTACGAAAACAAAATTGCCACTGATTCTAAAGACAACCACAAAGCATTCTATTGCTATGTCAAGAATCTCAATGGCAACACTCAGATCTGCTCTGAGTTACAGTACAATGGCACTAAATATACAGACCCAACTGATATTGCTAACATCCTGGCAGATAGGATCAGTGCTAACTTTACCCCCCTCTCACCCATGAAAGAGCTCATCTCTATACCGGAAGAATGCAAAGTTCCTGTAACCATGGCTTCACAAGTAAAAACTACACTCTCCAAAGCCAGGGACACAGCATCCATGGGACCAGACAACATCCCAGGCTGCATTCTACATGAACTACAGAACAAACTGGCACCACACCTAAGTACCATGTTCAATCATAGCCTCACCTCAGGCTTTGTGCCTGCTGAATGGCGCACAGTGATGGTGATCCCACTACACAAGGGGGGAGCCACCACGGACCCCGGGAACTAGCGCCCCATTAGCCTGATGAGCCTGGTCTGCAAGGCCATGGAACGTATCATCATGGAACTTATAAACAAAGACATTGGTAATCTCTAAACTCTGGACCCCAACCAGTTCAGGTTTGTAAAAGGCAGATCATGTCTCGTAAACCTGAGAGACTTCTTTGAAGCAGTCACCAAAGCCGTAGACAAGGGTAAGATGGTTCACACAGCCTATCTAGATCTTGCCATGGCTTTCGACACCATCCCCCACTCTGGAATTATAGATAAACTCACTAAACTAGGTATAAATCCATCTATCACAAGATGGGTTGCCAACTGGCTCACTGACAGAACCCACACTGTGAAAGTAGCAGACTCCAAATCCGACTTCAGACCAGTGACAAGTGGAGTACCACAGGGGTCAGTCCTGGGTCCTGTCCTGTTTGATATCTACTTCCCTGAAGTACAGGCTAACACAGAAGGTCTTTGGCTAATGAAGTTCGCAGATGACTGTAAACTAGGAGCCATAATTGAAACTACTAACGATGTGGACATCCTACAAAAAGGCCTCACTGAGACAGATGCCTGGTGTCAAAGCCATGGCCTCAAGCTCAATGCCAAAAAGTGCATTGTCATCCCCTTTGGTAAAAACTCTGTACCCATGAACTACAACATAGGCGGTAGTATACTTAACACCGAAAGTGTGATAAGAGACCTTGGGACACAGGTGAACAGTAGTCTCTCCTTTGATAATCACATCGCCACAGTAGTCAGGAAATTCTTCTGCATGGCACACCTTATCACAAAAGGTTTCTCATGCAGAAAAAAAGAGGTCATTGTTCCTCTCTACTCATCACTCATTAGATCCATTATAGAGTACAATGCCTCTTTTGGTATGTACCTCACAAGACATCTACAACAACTGGAAAGGCCGCAGAAATACCTCACAAAGAGGATTACTAGCCTCAAACACATGCCCTACACAGACCGTCTCAAAAAACTCCAGCTTTACTCCATCTCATATCACCTACTCAGAGGTGATCTCTGCCTAACATACAAAGTTATGTCAAACCCAGCGCTGTTGGACATGCTCCACTTAAAGAAATCCCAATCCCTCCGAGCTACATGCTCTAGGGACCTAAACCTTGTCACCACAATAAACAGAACATGCCGGAGGGATAGATTCCTGTCCCAGAGACTTCCCAGACTCCAAAATAAACTACCTATCTATGTAAGATTATGCTCAACAATATATTAAGGTTGAATGTAACTTTGCTACAAATATGCAACATAAATAAGGAATAAAATAAAGCTTGCTTAAATGTAGAAATAGAGTTTAGTAATATGTGATTAGCATCCATACTAAATGACTGTGTCTTAAAAAAATAATGAACTTGCTTATGAGTGTATTACACAAACACATCAAGAAAGCTGACTTCTTACAGACATGACAGGAATGTAATTTGCTTTTTTTAAAGAACTGACAAAGGACATGTTTTTCTAAGAAAGTTTAAGAATATGCTTTTCTAATCCACAAGGCGTTTCCTTGAAGACAGTTTACTTATCAGCATTTGCACAAGAGCAGATGTGTCAGCATTTGCGTCATCAAGGCAGTATCTTTCCAAAACCAAGAGGGTGTGTGTTTAACTAAAAAAATATATAAAGTCTGTATTAAATTCAGTTATGTTAGGGGTAATGGTAGGGACACATTTTGTCCTGAGGTAAATGTTATATCTCTCACATCATCTGTACTATATGAGAAGTAAAGTAGAACATTTTCTGAAGCTGTAACAGAAGTACGTGTGGTTTATTATAAAAGTTATTGGTTACTGCTCTTAAAGACAGGTGCTGCAAAGTATATTCTCTCATCAGTGTATATTCTGCAAGTTTTTGTATGCAACAGACTGTGAATGCAACTATAACCAGACTTTGATTTCAGCAGAATCCAGCCAGCAAGACTGAGTGTCTTAAGACTTCAAATCCATCACAGTAGGCATCAGAGTAACAGCACAGTGTTTTGGCACAATAAAATTAATTTTTGAATCTAGATCAAACAAAGCTCTTCATTAGCACTCTTCAAGAAAAATCTTGATGACTGGATGGGAAATAGGAAATTCACCCTGGGGATCACTTCTGTGTCTTTGCTTTACAGTGGCACAGGAAAATAAATTTCTTGGGTGGCAAAAGCCAGGGTACCTTTTTGGCTGGGCTTGTATAGGCCCCAGGGCCGATAGCCTAGTACCTACCTATGAACTTATGAACCTGTGAACCTTTGAGCCGTGCCTAAAAAATGTAATATGGGGACAGCAAGAGCCTTGGCCAGTATTCAGAAGTATAGGGGTGACAGGTGCAAACCATCTGTAGCAAAGTAACGAGGCTTGTCTATCATGTCATCACAGGCAGACAGATATTGGATCCCCTTTGAATGATACCAGAAGCTCAGCCAATTGTTGAAGTTTATCATCTTTCTGTTATATTGCAGTATCATGTAGGTGAAGGTAAGATGCTACACAAGGTCAGGGTCATAGCAGCCTGGGCTACATGATCATAGAACTACTATATATCTCTTGTCATGTTGTCCTGGGAGGTATGTCTCAGATCATTCACAATGACATGTACAAAGAACACATCATATATGTACCTCTTCTTGAGTGATGTAAGTGCTTGTGTTATGTGGTGGATCATAGCACCTGACAGACAACTGACAGTAACCTTCCCCTTGTCCAGCTGAGTGAGTGGAACATCTGTGTGCCTGACTATGGAGTCACCTATTACTAGTGTGTTGGGTATGTTGTTTTGCCTTAGGGCCTGTTGTGAGGCACACTGCTTTGGTGTATTATGTGTTTTCTGGTGTGAACTTGTAGGTGCATGTTGCTTGCTTGTCTGCTTAGGAGGACACTCTCTCTTTTTCAGATTAATATTTGTATTCTCTGAGTATAGTAATGTGTATTTATGTGTGTGTTTTGCTGGTGCGTATATTGTAGGTCTATGTGAGAATGTTGGTGTTGTGGTTTTATGACACTACTCTTCTTGACTGTATTGTCCAGTATTGGGTTGACAGAGCTTAGCCATCGGTTTGACCCTATGTGTGCCAGCATGTGGTGCATCAACCCATATATGATATGGTCATGGCCTATGCATACAATACACTCACAATACACCTAGTTTGATAAGCCTGCTGAGGTTAGCAAATGTGAAAAAAAACCTTTGGGCAAACTGTCAGCAAGTAATGTCTGTATTGCACCCTGTAACTCCATATTGCTTGCTGAAGTGTAAAGACGTACTTAGTTTGATTAAGAACACCGCACTTGCCAAGTGTGTGTGTGTGTGTGTGTGTGTGTGTGTGTGTGTGTGTGTGTGTGTGTGTGTGTGTGTGTGTGTGTGTGTGTGTGTGTTTGTCTGTCTCTCCCTGGGGAGAGAGCAACCTTTTTGGAGACTACTCACACCCCTTAAAAGTGGTATACTCATCTTTGTCAAGTCTGATGATGTCACCATCCTACAAATATACCTGTGGAAAAATGAAATCCCAGTAATGTGTATAGCGTGTCGTGTAAATGTGTACTGCTGTAGTTTCATAATGTAGTTAGATAGGTGTTTGATTCCTGCACTTGCCAACTATATGTGTGAGTGTGTGTGTCTCCCTGGGGAGGAGCAACATTTTGGAGAATACTCACTCCCCTTAAAAGTGGTATACTCATCTTTGTCAAGTCTGATGATGTCACCATCCTACAAATATACCTGTGGAAAGGTAACCTCCCAATAATGTGTATAGGGTGTCGTGCAAATGCATGTTGCTGTAGTGTCATAATGTAGTTCGGTAGGGGTTTGATTCCTGCACATGCCAAGAGTGTGTGTGTCTCCCTGGTGAAGAGCAACCTTCACACCCCTTAAAAGTGGTATACTCATCTTAGTTAAGTCTGATGATGTCACCATCCTACAAATATACCTGTGGAAAGGTGAAATCCCAATAATGTGTATAGCATGTCATGTAAATGCGTACTGCTGTCATATCATAATGTAGTTAGGAAGGAGCTTGAATCTTGCAGTTGCTGATTGTTCATGTGTGTTGAAAGTGTGTGACACCATTGTTCAATGTGGAGTGGGTTTTCATTTTTCTAGTGTATGTGCATTACACATGTAAGGTAGCTGTGGGGCAAAGCCATATACATACATGTGACCTCAATTATTTCATAGGTGGGTACTCTGCTTTCTCCATGAAAGCATCTGTTATCTTTGCCAGAGAGTTCTGGTGCGTTCCAGACCTTAGGTCACTTTTGTATGCTCGTGACAAGCTTAGTCACTGCAGTTATCCCTGGGCTACGTCTTCTGTTTCACATCCACTCATCACGGTTTCTATTGAAGAGTGTGAGTGAGGATTTATGCTTGAGATATATTTGAATCCTGTTCCAAAGTAAGCAAAGTCTGGCAAAGATGACTAATCATTATAGGTGTGCAACAACCTCTGTGGATCTTCATGCAAACCCTTTATTGCTTATGTGCTCCACAGAGGGATTTCCAAAACCCTTTGGTAATGTGATTATCAAAGGTGAGATGACTAAACACATGGCTCTATGTATAAATTAGTACCTGTTCCACATTTTGGGGGCTACTACCTATGTGGTACTCTGGGGACACTTTGTTTTCTAAAAGTGGATAACTATGCTTTCTTTGGCTTATAGCTTTACAGCATGAGTTTGACACCAGGTATCTGTCTCTATGATACCCTTTTGGAGGATGTGTGTGTCATCTGGAGAATAAAGTATAGCCCACAGTATGCATTTTCATCAAACGTGGGCAGACATATCCCTACTGTGATTGCTTGTACCTAAGAAAGCTATATGCCAAACAGGAGTGGTCCAAGGACTGAGTGCAGGTGAATATCACTTGTTACTGGCATATAATTGTACATGGAGGCTGCAAATGTTACTGTGTGTCCTTCATCTTTGCATCAGTTATCAATCCATCATCTAACAATTATTTATGGTCAGTCTGTCGAGGTTATGTATAATACCAGAATGTGGGATGGGTATGAATTGCTGGTGAGCTATAGCTTGGCTGTGTGGACCTCCCCTCCCTCACATATAGCCTTGTTAACTGGCTTGAAGTCTACTAGGTGTAGGAGCCATGATCTGACCTTTAGAGAACCTAAGTGGGTATGGCGCAATGTTTGCAGGTTCATAATGTCTCTGTTAATGAGTTCCATAATGCTGTGCTCCATAGCCTTCCAGATAACATTTGTCTGGCTTATAGGGTGAGAGTTTCCAGGATCTGTTGTAGTTCTACCCTTAATCAATTTATGTTAAGATTTGCACTGGGTGTGACGAGGGTGGACAGGATTAGGAATAAGTATATTAGAGAGTCAGCCCAGGTTTGAAGGTTAGTAGACCAAGCCAGATAGGCAGGATTAAGTTGGTTTGTACATGTGCTGTGCTGAGGAGGGATGCAAAGTATATTGTGAAATAGATGCTAAGGATGAAGCCGCCAGGTAACAGGAAAAGAGGAATGGCTAAGATGAGGTTTATGGCTGTGGTGAGAGAGGACATGCAGGTGGATGGTGTGACAGCGCAAGATGCAGAGGGCAGGAAGAAATGGAAACAGATGATCTACTGTGCCAATCCCTAATGGGAGCATCTGAAAGGAGAAGAAGAAGACGTTGCAGCTCAACCCTTGTGGACTGTGAACACCATTACCGTGCATTATTCCACAAGTATGTAACCTGTATAGAGGCTGCATCTGGACAGAGTGTTTAGGTGAGTGGTGACTTCATATGTCAGCTTGTGTATGACACAGCCAAGGACACTGTCCAGTACCATTGTCACTGTGGTTTGGACTTTGGTAAAGAGATGTTTTAACTAGAGTGTCTGTGAATCATCAGGTTTTTCATTCTTCAGGTCTGGAAATGTGGCCTTTGTGTAACAACAGGGTGGTGAAATCTGCATTCAAACTGTCTGACAAGAAATTGGTAATGTCAGTCAGATAAGTGTACTTTGTGACCATTTACATTAACTGTGACCTGATCTGAGATTTCCCCTGTAGATTATAAACAACACTAAAGAAAACTTTAGTGTTGCCTTTGGAATCCTTGCCATTTTGTATTTTGAAGCTTGCCTTGTATGTTTAATGAGGGCTTGTATTTTCCCAATGATACTGACCAGAGAGGTTATCCCTTCTTGGTATGTAACTATTTTTTGGTACAACTTCACACCTTCTATTATATATTTAGTTTATGGCAGGGGTCCATGAGACTAATGCACTTTTACTGTATAAGTGAGAATTTCTTGTGTTTGTGATAGCACGGTCCATGCAACCCTATAAGTGAACAGTGTGCATTACTAAAGGATTACGCAGCTGGGACAGTGTTAACCTTAGTAATGCAAACCAATGACAGATAGCAACAACAGCATCACCCACAGCACAGTGTCAACCCGTGACATACACACACATGTGCACTCAAGTTCCAAAATGTGTGTAGTACAATGGATACTGGCCACCAATAGAAACTATGGAGTGTTAACACTGGCCAATACAGGGCATGTCACCCTGCCCATGTGTCCAATATGCATGTACATGCAGACAGTGCACCTCCACCATGTTCACAAATGGACACCTGCAAATGTGTGTTGCACACACCCCACACTTACTGTCCACTGTATAATGCATGCTGACACAACTACACACATCAGCCAAGTGGCACATGGGCAAACAAAACACAACTGGAATAAACACTGGTGAAAACAATACAACATTGCTAATTACAGCTTTAATGCAAAATGCCTGCTCAGCTACACCTTCAAGGATATCATTACACTTTACTGTTGACAACATGCTACACATCCAACCATTGCTATACTTTATTAAAGTCACCCTGCGCATCAGCACCATGTTAGCCTGTTCCTGCATCAATGCTACAGATGACAGGAGGTGGAACAGGTTTCATCATATGCACAGGGTGTGTTGTTGGTTTGCCAGAGGTCTACACTGAGCCATACAATTGACATGTGTGTGTGAGTGTGTGTGTGAGGGCCATGAGTACTGTTATGGGCCAATGTTGATGTCATGTGTGTGGGTATGTGTTTGCCCTAGGTTTCTGGTTTATGTGTGTGTGTCTGCATGCACACAGTTCCACCATGTGGCTGCCATATACAGGGATTTGTGAGACAGCTACAGACTGTACCTGGCAGGCTTTACAGATCACCATCTCTGACCATGGATACGGAACCTGTGCCTGGCAGGGGTGGTACAGAAAGTATCAGGTACTAATCCAGACTGGGTACTATCCAAAGAGGTTGACATATGTCCACTGGCTCCAGGTCCCTGCTGGGACTGGCCAGAGCCACGTGCATGTGGTCTGCTAGGACGGCCTATGGATAGCCCCCCCAACATTGCTGGGGCTGATACTGGCACTACGGGAGCGGTTGTGACTTGCTGGACGCCCACGGTGACCTCCAGCTGGTGATGTTGCTGGCAGACTTCCATGCCGACGTTTCAACCATCCCGCACTGTCCTGATGCATGGACATGACATTGTGGAGGACATCCAATGTCTCACCCCAATGTCTATCAATGACCTCAGTGTAGTTACGTATGGCACCTGCTAGGTTATGGATACTGTCATTTACAGAGGTGTAATGAGCCCTCTGTGCCCTTAGCCCCTGTCTGGTGTACCGCTCCATTCATGTCTGTGCCTCCTTGACAGCCTGGAATATGCGTGTGGTAGAAAGAGGTGTGACACGTCTGCCAGGGGCATGATGACGAGCAGTGCTCTGATGAGAACCCCCTGAGCATCTGCCTATGTGGTACCATTCCAGACATCTGGCTATGGCTGCTGTGTCCTGATACATGTGCCATAGATACCACACTGTCCTGGCCAGTGCCAATCATACACTGTCCTTCAGCTAAGGGCAATGGTGATGATGGATGTACAGGCAGTAGGACTGTGTGCATGGATGGGGTGGAGACTTGTGTACTGTCAATTGGTGGCCCAACAACAGACCCTAACAAACCTGCCTGTGCCTTAACACACCTATCCTCATCATCACTGTCTGTCTAAGTGACATCAGGTTCCCTGCTGTACTGAACCAGCCCCATCTTGCCACCTGTGAGAGGAAAACAGGAAACACACTTTAAGATCTGAACATGACTTCAGACCAACTGCACACATACACACATGCACACATGCACACACACAAAACTACACTCATCCTGAAAGCAGACATATACAACACCAGCAATCACAGAACATACACAATAGCAGGTGATGGTGGGGTACAGTATCACAAGCAAAACAGTCATATCACACATGTCAGCATGCAGAACATGTGTTGCTCAACAGCATGTAGTGCAAGTGTAGTCAGTCCTTGTTACTAACATTATACATGGCTTTGATGCATGTGTTTTGTTATTAGGTGATGGCCCTCCCACTGTAACACAATGCATACATGGAGACAACATTGTTGTGCAGATATTCATAACCCTGTGATGTACTGTGCATCATAACTCACAGGTGTACATACCATTGCTGGATGTATGTCTGGTGTCAGATAGGTATCCAATGCTGATTGCAGCCTCTGTGTCTTTAGCAAATAACTGTGGGCACATTTTTAGCACATGCATGATGAGTATCCACACAACATCATCAGTGGTGCATTGATAATTGATGGAATACCATTCGGCCACATACCCAATGTACAATACTTATGGTGAGTGTAGATCATATTGTGGACATGCCAGTCTCATACATGACATGGCATGCTAAAACACAACTGCATATTTAAACACTACACATACCCAATATGTGCCATATGACCTTGTCACTCAATAGCATCACAAGACATATATGTGTCAGTTGTTTAACTGGTGATTGGTATGCATACTGTTTAGAGGTGCATATATGTGCACCCATGCATCACTATGGTGTGTAGCAATGACAGCTATGTGTAGTACTGTGGTTACAATAACTGGATGGGGTATAGTACCATAGGCCATCATCATGAAGCATCAGGTGGTCACTCAAGGCTACAAATGTTTCACAAACCAACACTAATCATGCTCTGCTGGAACTGTACTACCTTGGCTAAATTCACCATTTCGCAACCAGTTGTTACGTAAGTTTGTAAGGAGGCCAATAAGGAGCATTCCCTGACATGAATGTGTAGTGTGTTGCAGAGTGTTTAAATGCCCCAGGATAGGCCTGTACCCCTCAGGTATATTATGTGTAATGTGTGGATGAGATTTTGGATACTGGAGTGTGTCTTTACAGAGGGTTTGGGAATCTTTTATGTATAGAAGAAAAAGGTAAAAGGAGCACCAAACCACGATGGAAATAACGATGAATAAGTCCCAGTAAAATCCAACAGGAAAAATCTTTATTGTGAACCAAAATGTAAGTGCTTTCGCGTGGGTCCTCCCACGCTTCATCAGACAACATTACATACAAAATGCAGACCCTTTATATACTCCTTGCTAAAGCAGCAAGGCGGGAAATTAACCAATTAACCAAGCAATTAGCATTTCTTAAAAACAGTTTGTAGTTAAACACATAGCTCAACTACATTCTTCTCAGTTCAAAACACAATGTTAAAAAATGCATGATTATATTTAAGAAACTATTAACATTGTTAGAATCAAGCATTAGATAGTTCACAAAACGTTACTATACCGCTAGGTATTCAGAACGTGTAACCATGGTGTTAATGTCAACAAAAAAGGTCCAAGCAAACCAGCAATGAATTGTAGTAACAAGGCTTAAATGAGGTAAAAGTATCACTTAAACTCATTTCTAAAAGAATCAATCCAGGACTATATATACACTAATCTATATAACGCTTGCTTTCAAACGCAGTCTCAAATATGATGGTATCATTACAGAATTAATATGATAAGAAATAATAAAAAATGCTAAAGCCTGATATACTTAAAACTCGTGGCTATATAACCCTATTAAATTCCTGCGCATGCAGAGTATGCAGTTCCGATGATAAATTAACAAAAAATAACATAAAAAATAACATCAAAAATAATAACTCCTGGAGCGATGCTTCGCGTGGACTAAGGCATCACTCAAACACATAAAAACATCTGATGTGAACATGGGTGTATAGTTGTGTAAATAACATCGTGCATTGCTGCAACAATGTTACATTGATCTCTAAATACTATACATATGCATACAGTTAGAGTTCCTATGTCCCGTTGTTATATAAATCCATATAACGTCGCATAAGCATGAATGCTTAAAGTATACGATCAAAAATATATGGTGATATTATATGGCAAAATAGAACCTAATAACACATCAAAATAGATGTCATGGACAAAAATACATATATAGCAAACAACAACATATGTGTATGTATATCAATATAGATATAAAAAATGCAAACTAAGAAAAGGAAACATTGTTATAAATGTGTATATAACTAGTGCTTAGATAATTAAAAACAATATTTAAAAGTGTCCAAACTCTATAGTGGAGCATATAATAACTTACTCATGTATATCACAACAGTAAAAAATAATAAAACAAATAAATAAAACACAAAATATAGCCTAAAGCTATAATATTATGTTTAAATCAAGTGTTAATCTCAGAAATATATAGACATTAAGTCCTAAAAATGTATGTGGGCCAAGTTGCATGGTACATTATAATCCTATCACTGCAAAATCATTGGCAGAATTATCACTCCACTACATAAGTCCCAATCTTAACAGTACCATAAACACAAAATATATCCTAGAGTTATCATATATTATTTAGCTCAAGTACTGGTCTCAAAGATACATAAGCATTTAATCCTGGAAATATATGTGAACCAAGTTGCATAATCCATTTCAATTCCGCCAATGCAAGGTCATTGGCAGAATTGCCACCCTGCTGTCTGGGTCTCAATATTTGTAATACCCTGAACGAAAAACTATGTAGGGGAAATTCCATTATGTGTTTAGCTAAAGCATTCGTTTCTTTGGACTTCCGGATATCATATAAATGATTGTATATCCTGTCCTGTAGCCTCTTGGTAGTCAACCCTACATAGAACGCTTCACATTTATTACAGGTTGCAAGATATACTAAATTCTTGGTATCACAAGTAGCATGAAATCTAGGATGGAACATAAATTGAGTTAGGGGATTCCAAAAAGTTTGGACATCCACAATGAAAGAACACCGTTTACAATGATTGCAAGGAAAAGTGCCGTAGGGTGATAACATAGAGTTCATGAGGGGTGGAACAATATGTCTATCATTGCCCAAAATCATTTTCAAATTATCACAATTTTTAAAAACAAAGCTTGGTTTGGCACCTATTAACTTTCTGGTTATATTGTCTGTCATAAGTACATTCCAGTTATTGGATATAACAGTTTTAATGGCATTAATGTTACTGGTGTATTTAGTAACAAATCTGACCATATCTGTCGGTCCTGGTCGCCTATTGTTAACAAAGTAGCCTTTATCTACAGTGAACTGTCGATCTATATGGTTCACCATATTGGTCTCAATATCTGGACTGCCAAGGGTATCTTGTCTAATATTACGAACCATGTTATGGTCATATCCCCTGTCAAGAAATAGACCTTCCATGATATCAGCCTCTCTTAGAAGAGAAGGTCCCTTACCACATAATCTTTACACCCTAAGGAACTGGCTCTTAATGCCAGGGAACATACTCCTAGGGTGTATACTATCAAATGGGAGTAAGATATTCTTCCATACAGACTTCCTGTAGAGAGTTGACCCAATAGTGCCATCTGCATGTAACTTCAAGGTCACATCCAGAAAATGTATCTCGTCAGACGAGATCTCACTGGTAAATCTAAGAAACGTAGTGGTAGTTTCTAAATAGCTTAGAAAATTCATGAATTCATCTCTAGTTCCTCCCCAAACTATGAGGATATCATCTACAAAGCGTTTGTATAATTTAACAAAGCCATACATCTCATGTGGGAACAAAAACTGTTTCTCCCACTGTAGAACAACCAGGTTGACATAAGTGTTGGCGCAGGGGGTCCCCATGGCCACCCCCCACTGTTGTAAATAGTGTTGACCATTAAACAAAAACACATTATTATAAAGCACAATATCAAGTAATTGATGAATCAAGATCTTCCTATCATTAATGAGGTCATGCTCCTTGGCCAAGAGCTCATCCAGGTATTGCATACCTAGATCATTTGGTATGGACGTAAATAAACTATTGACATCCAGAGTGATGAGGAGATGATTAATAGATGTATCTAATATTAACTTATCCAAAGTGTCCAACAAGTCATAGGTGTCCTTCAGAATAGAGGGGTAGTTGTTAACAACTGGTCTAAGTAAATGCTCTACAAAACTCGATACATGAGAAGAAACCCACCCCTCACTCGAGACAATAGGTCTTAGAGGGACAGGTGTGATGCCCTTGTGGATCTTAGGTAAGCCCATTATAATAGGTGTCATGGGGCATTCAATATATAAGTATTCAAAAATTTCAACACTGATTTGTCTGCACATCAACAAATCATGTAGGACATCATGGACACTATAAATAATAGAAGTAATATCATTCTCACTCATCCTCTTATAGGTAGCAACATCTGATAACATGGATGTCATAGAAGTCTCATAGTCAAACACATTCATCAACACTATGCCACCACCCTTGTCAGCAGGTTTGATGGTGATATCATGATTGCTCTTAAGCATGGATAAGGCTCTAGATTCATCAGTGGTTAGGTTATAAAATCTACCCTTCTTACTATTGTTAGAAAACAGAGCATAAAGATCCTTCTCACATAATTTCAAAAAAGAATCAACATGAGATGGCATAGATGGAGTAAAACAACTATTACATCTGAATTTGAATGACACATCATTCACATTGAAGTTATCATCTCTATCATTAAACAGTAGCTTCAATGATAAATGATGGCAAAAGAGTCTTAAGTCCAGTAATATTTCACTTAGCTTCACACAATTGGCAGGAATAAAAGTGAGACCCTTGTTCAATAATGCCAGATGTGTAGCATCAAGGGTAAAATCAGAGAGATTAAACACAAGGTCAGTCAATGTCTCATCTTTCTGTTGTAGTCCTGTTTCTCTCACAAACCAACACTAATCATGCTGTGCTGGAACTGTACTACCTTGGCTGAATTCACCATTTCGCAACCAGTTGTTACGTAAGTTTGTAAGGAGGCCAATAAGGAGCATTCCCTGACATGAATGTGTAGTGTGTTGCAGAGTGTTTAAATGCCCCAGGATAGGCCTCTACCCCTCAGGTATATTATGTGTAATGTGTGGATGAGATTTTGGATACTGGAGTGTGTCTTTACAGAGGGTTTGGGAATCTTTTATGTATAGCATGTTAAAATGCTCTGTGTATGACATAGATGTATATGTTATGTGCATGTTGAGTATCATTTGTGCCTATCCAATGGTCACTACAGTCTAGCCACATTTTTTTGAGATAGTCTGGGTATTGCATGTGTTTGAGGCAGCTAATCACATTAGTGAGATGTGCATGCTGTTATACCAAACATGCACAGCATGCATTATGGGTAGGTGCATTACATGTGTACATAGCCTACACCTTAACTATGACATGCTCTTTTTATTTACAATAATAAATGTAGAACACACTCACCAGCATCTGTCCACTGCTTTGATGTCACCCCAGAGGGACCTACATAAAGATGAGAAAGTTTATCAGTGGCCACAACTGTAGCATTGCTACTGTGTGCTTGCAATCTTACAGTACAACAACAGTTTACATTCACAGGGCTACAGATTATTTTCCAAATGATCAGTATTGAACAACAACAGGCTCCACATCTTTGAACGACAAACTCCACATCTCACATATGCATGATTTACCAATACAGATAACAGTAGTCTAGAGATATGCCATGTTACCTGCATTCTCCATGTGTGCTTGCTGGGTGGCTCCAACCTCCATCATGGTGTATGTCTGCTGCTGTTGTTGTTGGGCAGGGGCCACCTGGCTCATGAGCAGCTCCTCCACTCTGGTGAGGGGGGGGTGGATATTAACACCACCTCCTGTTGCAAGCTGTTGTCTACGCACATCAGCGGCACGCTGATGGACATATCTGAGAAGA
This sequence comes from Protopterus annectens, assembly GCF_019279795.1. Classification (NCBI taxonomy): domain Eukaryota; kingdom Metazoa; phylum Chordata; order Ceratodontiformes; family Protopteridae; genus Protopterus; species Protopterus annectens. The sequence continues at coordinate 1,066,023,718 of NC_056744.1, read as the reverse complement.
TCACTGCAGTGGTGCCATACCTGCTCATATGTCTGGTTATGCAGGCCTACCTCATTGACCCTGCGGACAACATTTTGCCACATTGCAGTATGCTCCTGCTGGTCCTGGCTGGTTTGTGAGAACATGAGATGGTAGCACTGAATCATACTGCTAGTAATGATATAATCTTCAGCAGTACTGTAACTCGGGTTCCTGTGGTGGGCCATGATCCCTGGAAGACATAAATACAAAAATATGTCTGAGTAAGTCATATGGCACATTTAACATTATACAGTACAGATATCACTGAACTGCCATATATAGCAACCTATAAGCTAACCAAGAGTGAAACACTGTAACTGCCACTTATCACCGCTCACCCCACAACTGCTTGAAAGTGCCTTCCTCACTCTCTATTTAATGAACCATGTTCTGCACAGCAACAAAATAAAATCACTATATAAGACTATACAAGAGTACCTGGCACACTGTATGCAACACGATGCACCACCTAGCCACAGCAGATATACATCAAGCTGATGTGTAAAGAAATATATCATCCATCACAATGAATGTAAGGTCCAGGAAATGTATTACTATTATACCACACAACTTATTAATGCCAAAACCGTGGCCAAAATATGTGCACAATTGGGAATATAGGTCACATACTGCTGTAGTACACTATCAATGTTGCTAGATACGCAGTTATATGTATTACCACACATATGTCAAAGGACTTGTTACAGACATACCCACACACACATCAGACATAATTACAGGGCACAAAAGTATGACAACCCAGATAAGCTTTCAGTGTGTACTATACAGTACTGTGTGTCAGTACTTACACAACCTTAATCTTGAGAAATGTAATCTGTGATGAATACAGGGACCACACAAAACAGTGGATGCAAGCAATGTAGACATACACCATACTTTGCTGTACAGGCCCAGAGCTTCAATTAGTACTACAGTACACACAGGATTTGCATTCAACATCGGCACCAATCAATAATCATAGATGTAGTGCTTTAGCCTCCAATGACACACCTTAGTTAAACCAAGGGACTTAATCACACTGTGTACAATAGCACTTGTTCTGCCTAGCAACAGAATACACAGCTTTTGCTAGGATCAAAGCAAGAACCCATAATACCATAACATAAACAGTTTCCCACTAAGATATCCCAGAGATACATATCTTTGACGTATTCACAAACATATTGACCATCACAGTCAATCAACAGTACAGAGAATCTATTGCAACAAGTAGATGTAGGTGAGTATGAGTATATATAAATAAATAAATAAATAAATATATATATATACATATACATATTATATATATATATATATATATATATATATATATATATATATATATATATATATATATATGGGTCTACCTGAGATGGTCGACAAGCCATTTGATCGACACTCATTTGGTCGACAATTCATTTGGTCGGCAGGCAGATTTGCCCCCCTCCCCAATGTTGTGTGACCCTGGAGTTGATATATATAGTTAGGGGGGGTGTGGGGGGCGAAGCCCCCCCCACATAAAACTGCTTGTCGACCAAATGCACTGTCGACCAAATGAGTGTCAATCAAATGGCTTTATATGTACATATACACATCCATTTGTCTACATATACATTTCACCTTTCATAGTGAGAATATCAATTATACAAAGGATGTAAGGTGTACAGCAATGTAATAAAATCGCACAGTCTTGGCATAAATGCATTGAAGGTGTTCACAGCCCAGGTAGCTTTAGTAGGCCTTACTGGCTTTAACATTGCAAACTGAACAAACCACCCACAGTGTTTAACCACCACATGTCATATACTAGCACTGTATGCTGTCTTGTTTGTCACACACTAAAACCTACATACAAATATTTGCATACTAACTTTCACCAACATATATATCTCCCCCCTTCACAAACAGTTGCAATATGTCCCCTGCTCTATGCATATATACAGATGTGAATATATATGCCACTTATATATTTCTCCTTATGTGTGTGGCATACACAAACATGGTCCACACTGTTGTAAGTCCCTGGACCTCATAGCTGAACTGTTGGGCCTTGCTGCAACACAAACAGGTATCACATATGAACACAGACTAACATTAAGGGGGGTATATATATGGCAACAGATGTTATATAAACATACTAGAATGCTACAGCAGTTGCCAGTGCTAAGCTACACTTTAATATGACTATCATGCATGTGTTGTTCTGTCACACCCATGTTTATATAATGTCAGCGCTAATCCTTCCAACAGCCATTGGCCACACTACTGTACAGAACACAGATAACATGTATCAGATCTTAGATATTTAATGCTGAGCTACACATTTCACATGTATGCCCCACTGCCCACAGGTACACACAGTATTGTCCATAGCAGTAGTTAAGCAGAACATCTGTGCATAAAGAAGTACTGCTGCCACTTATGAATGTTTCACATTATGTAGACTATTATTCAATAACATCTACTACATGCCAGTAAATATATATGTGTCACATACCTTTCCTTTGTATAATTTGGTAATATTTCTTTTTCCTTTTCTCTGTCTCTCTCTCTCTCTCTCTCTCTCTCTGTCTCTCTCTCTCTGTCAGTCTCTGCAATAGAGTGATTGAGTTTGTTGGCAGAGATTGCAGCCTGCTTTTGTAGGAATTTGCACATGAGCATGTGATGGCCTCTGCACCAATTAGTGGCCACAATTTGCTAATTGCATGCAGCCTGCTGTGTAGTAATTGCAGTAATCACTGTCATAGCAACCTAGTAATATATTGCTGACTCATATATGCATGGCCCTTTCAGCTTTCCAAGATGGAGATCATCCTTGTTTGGTGTGGACATCATTGTTTAAGACAGAAGGTTGGTATAGTTCTTATATCAGAAGCCAGGGGTGCAGCCAGAGATTTACATTTTGTACTCAGACCTAATGTTGCTGCTTCCAGTACCCACTTGTCAGTGTAGAAATGTACTCACCCCTCAAAATGCTAGCCCAAGATACATGGAAATATGTACTTTCTTTTCAACTGTTACAATTAACTGCCATACAAAGCTAGTTACTGAGATGTATTCCTTTGGCACACGAATTGTTTGTGAACTGCTATACTGTGAATATTCATTTACTCAGTTCTAAACAGTTTGTGCTGTTTTAGTGTTGACATTAGCACAAGCTGCTCAGAGAAACTGGACACATTTCAGTACTGTGAGTATGCTTACCTACATCCTTGGTAGACCCTGCACACACAGGTATATTCTACATCTGTGTAGGGTTGCAGAAGTACAGAGAGCGTAAGTAGTATTGTGTGGATTTTACCTTGCTAAACCTACAGGGTTGCTGTGTACATGTTAGTTTATCAAGGCAAGTAGTCTGTCTGCATAACTCCTAACTGTGGAACGATCCACATGATAGCCAGAGAATAGCCTGTTATATTTTGTCTGTGCACCACACAGGTCTTTTCAGCAACAGAGCAATGGCATTCTTACAGTTGGTTGCTACAGTACATGGCTACATCCATTTGTATTTCAGTGTTGTATTCCTACATAAGGATATGCTTCCGAAACTCCTTCCAAAGCTATTTGCACAGTGTATAACAGCAGAAAGGCTAATATGCCTCTGTGTTTTTGCCTCTGCCAGACCTCTCAACCAATCAGGTACATATTTGAACAGACTCAGGGAAAAGTCAAGAAAAAGTCAGGGACAATCAGGGGCACCTTTAAAATATTAGTGCCATTAAGTTGAAACATTGAGAGAATCAGAGCATATGAATTAATACACCTTTTCTGAAGTCAAAGAAGTGTCTACTCTTAATTATTGTCATTATTCATTAAGTGTAATTCACCACCTTTCTGGCCAAAGTCAGTAGTTTTAGGAGGGATTCAGAGGGGCAGAACTAAAATTTGTGTCAAAATCAGGGACATCCCTGAAAATTAGGAACAGTTGGGAGGTATGGCCTCTGTCCCAAACAGATATGCCAGTGCTTGTTCTGCTGTGATACTGTGTGGGGTTGTAAAGTGATGGTGTAACATTATTTCCTGCTAAAATGTCTGCTTCTCTTATCACAGTCATGTAATGTAATCCCACAACAACTGTTGGTCAACATCCCCAGAACAAGTTGTGTGGTATGGTATTCCTAATTTTCCTTTACACTCACTCATTCTGATGCATGATATAATTATTTAAGCACCAACCTGGTGTTTATCTACTGTGGTTTAGTAGTACTTCATGTTGTGTAGTGTGTGTAAGGTCCGGGGTTCGAGACTTACAGAGGTGTTTTATTTTGCTCCTGAGCAGAACAAGGGCCCTCACATACAGAGTGACTAAGGCACTTTTAAGCAGTTGTAAGTGGGTTTCCGTGGGTTTCCGCATTGCTGCACATTGCTTAGCCAAGCGCAAACAAGCGCAAACCCGCTAACTACTGCTTAATAGTGCTTATTCCTGCTCACACCCATGCCAATTTCTTTGAAAGAAAAGAAAAATGGGGAGATAGGAAAGTGGTGAAAAAGGAGCACAAAGAGGGAAAGACAGTAGGGGAAATAGCTCAGGATGTGCAGGATGGGTGTAGGGAAGGTCCATAGCTGCCCATTTCTTCAAAAGCAACAGCTGTGCATATGCAATAAATTTGGAGGTAGATATGAACCCTTCAACACTTGAGAGAGGGGTGAGGACAACAAAGTATGTTGTAATGTCAATTAAATAACATTTCATGTGTCAAGTGGACATGTGTGCAAAATGGGCAGCTATGTATGGGGCGTATTTTTTTTTTGGGAGCAGATTGCCACTTTTTATTTTTTTTTCAGGTGAGAGTGGAATGTGGGGTAGGGGAAGTAGGTATATTTGGGGAGGTAGGATGGGGAGGTAAACCGACAAGACAAACAAGACACATACAAGGGCGGTATATGACACGTGGTGGGTGAACACCTTTGACGGGGAGGGATGTTTGGAAATCGCAAGCCCATGAGTCCCCAGATGGAAACAGTGGGACTGAGGTCCCCACCCATGGGCAGTCACCACTGCACCTTCATGGCCCAGAGGGTGGCTGTGCTAGGGGCTGTGTAGGAGGGGAAGGCTGACCCTGACGTTGCTCCACTTGGGCCTCAAGCTGGCGTAGAGGTTCTGCAACAGAACGTTCAATCTCTCTATGCACCACAGGCCGGACCGTTCGAAGGGTGATAGGTGCCCCTCTACCCACACTTGCACGGGGGGGGTGAGCCCATCCCCTGAAGTGCTTCCACCCAAAGGTGACACAGGGCCAATGAAGGAGGAGGTCCCAGGCTGGGCACCAGATCTGCTGGTGCCAGGTGCCATGGCCAGCTGAGGTGTGACAGGTGGGTCCGCTGGGACCAGCCTTCCCATATGAGCTATGTTTTGGAGAGTTTAATAAAGATATGGGTTAGTAACAGTCAACAGCATTCCCAATTAGTTATAACAGCATGCAGAAGTATTCCCATTAAACCAACACACCAGAATTTCAACAGTTGAAAAACAAGCATAACACATGCATACATAGAACATTAGTGGACATTACAACAGCATGCAGGTTGAATTGATGGCAGCAAGCCACCAATATTGCGGTATTTTAACAGGGCACATGCATAGAAATAAATGCAAATATTTATAAACCAATAGGACGTATGTCCCAACAAATGTTTTGAGATTAGACATACCGATTGAGGTGTGGAATTGCATTTTTTATGCACATACAGTAGGGTGGGAAAAGATAGCTCAATTAACAACTTATATATCCTTCTAGTTTTCACTACATTCCTATTAACTGCAGTTATATGTCCCTTACATGTATTATTACACTACCCAATGTCCTTATAATGTGCAATTGGATTTTGCTAGATCATTATATACATGAGCTGTATCTTACATGCAAACTGTCCAAGATGCAGATGTTAATGCAACATATTTTGAGAGTTGCTCACACACACACTACTGCTAAGATGGTACACTGACAGATCTACTTTCATATAATTATCTAGATATGTTCAGGTGAAAGTATCAGTTATATGTTAACAACTCCCTACATTTCTGGCAGCACACTGACATTTCTGGGGAATAAAATACCAAGCTACTCATGTGCCAGATTAACCTGTACATGCTGGCCATGAACCAACAGTTGAGGGCTGTACATATGCATACAAGATACTGGCACTCCCTTCATCCACGTTATATGGGCCTACCCAAGTGTGAGTTGACACTGCTTAATACAACACTACTATTTGTAGAATGCAACAGTACAACAACATATCAAAGAAAATGACACTCCATGAATCATACATTTATTAAAGGATTATTACACCTTTATTTATTGGGTTAAAAGACTTTTTGAAGGCTCTCTCATTTATTTTATATAACAGCATATGCAGAATAATTACAAACCTGCCTCATTATGCAGCCTTGGCAGCCTATTTTCATGGGCTTGCTGGTTCATAGCCCAGACACCTGCAGCTGTGAAGTAAATGCAGTGATATTGAGACACACCTATCCATAGTATAGACAAGCATAGCAATTCTTAACTACTTAATACAATGATTACTTACTCAGTATTGGGGCATTAGGCATCGTACTGGATTCCTGGATCCACTGGTCCAGTTGATCTTCCCTACGTCACTTCAGGTCAGAATAATGGTGCCTGACCTGCTCACCAGTCCGGGGAACACCAGTGGCACTGGTGAGATCATGGGCAAGACTGTTCCAGGCCTCCGTTTTATATTGGGTACCCTGGTACCGGCCCCGCAGGAGTCTTTCCTCATGATTGTGGACAAGGAGCCAAACCATTACTTTGGACTCCTGGATGCCCCAGCATTGCACTATAAACTGAGTGCCTTCTCCAACACCAGCCATGCTGACTGCAGAAGGAAGCTATAACCAGTTATAGCAAGTATTCCTGCCTGTGGAGCTTAAATATGCCTCATTTCCCACACTTATTTGTAATTGGCCAGTTTTGGAAAAACTCAGCTGTAGGCATGCCTGCTTAGCTGATGTTGGCAATGTTTAAAATTCCTTTGATAGATATATGTCTGTTGAAAGTGCATGTTTGTGAAATGCTGTCATGGCTTAGTGGTTAAGTACTGTGACTATAGTGCACAGTATCCTGAGTTCCAGCCCTGTCACTGTTTTTTATTTTCCTGCTGGGCAGACCTGACTGGTTAAGGTACAGTAAAGGAGGTGTGAGCATGTTTAACCGACTTTGCCCAACGTTGCTCAATGTTGCCTGATGTTGCCCAACATTGCGCTTTTTAGCATGGTGCACAGCTACATGCATATGCATTGCTGTTGCGCTGGTTAGCACAGTGCGCAGCTACGTGCAATTGTATTTAAATATGCTCAATAATGGTAAAATATGCTTTGCAGTGCTTTATATTGCTTAAAATAGGGTACTCGTCTCAGAATGCATAACAATTTCACCTTTATATACACACATATATATATATATATATATATATATATATATATATATATATATATATATATTATATATATAATTCATTCACTACTACATTTAACATTTCAATGCTTTTTACAAAACTTATGCATAAAAAATGTCAGGAAATATTTTGGCATACAGATTTCCCTCAGAAAATGGCATGTGCAGTAGTAGGACTCGAACCAGGAACACCTTCTCTTTGAGTGAAGGCTCTACCACTATGCTATCGCTACTTAGTTTAATTTGTGTATATTTTTCATATTATCCTCTTCTGGTGTCTAAGCTGCTAACTGTAGCTAAGCAATGGGCAAACCCACTCAAACCCACGCAAATACGGGCAGCTATATCGGAAGAAAAAAAAATATTTTTATTTTTAGATTTGTCAGTTGTTTAACATATGGGGGAGTGTAGTGTTACACTGTGCACATGTGAGCGGGCTCGCTCATGTAACTCGAAATTGCAGCGTTTCTTCATTGCAGGGGCGTGGATTTTTGGACTGCTCGGCCATCTGACATGCCCCCTACACTTGTCCATGCTCCGTGTAAGCTTTAGATTTGAGGCAGTGCGTCCTCATTAATATGCACAACGCGCTGCCATCATACTCTTACACTGGTGCTTCTGTGTAAGACTAATCTAGTCTTACACGGAAGATTAGTAAATCCGGGGGCTTATTTAATAATGTCAGATGTAAGCGTGTTATATTGGGCTCTGTGTCTGTTTATTAATGTAATTGGTTTATGTTTTGAACACCGGATTGTAAAAGTCTTCGATATCACTGTCTCTTGAAATATGTATATTGCCTTAGGCTGGTAAATAATATTATGAATGCATGTGAATATATATATATATATATATATATATATATATATATATATATATATATATATATATATATATATATCACACACACACACACACACACACACACACACACACACACACACAGCTCATTAAATCGGGATCAAAGCAACATAAATAACTGGTTGCATTAATACGTAAGTAACCCTCCCTCTTACAAACACAGACACACCCTTACTTCCTTCTTACAAACACACACACACACACACACACACACACACACACACACACACACACACACAAAGCTCATTAAATCGGGATCAAAGCAACATAAATAACTGGTTGCATTAATACGTAAGTAACCCTCCCTCTTACAAACACAGACACACCCTTACTTCCTTCTTACAAACACACACACACACACACACACACACACACACACACACACACACACACACACACACACACACACACACACACACACACAGACCTAACTACTTCTTACACACACTTATTTATTTATTTAAGTTTAATTTTATTTATTTAAGTTTGATGACCAGGGAAGTCCATTGGGCCAAGAAGAGTCTGTTTTCAGTGGATGCCCTGGGAGAAAAGCTCCACAATAATTGCACGTTATATTTCACATGTTACAAAAGGACATAGTTCATACAGCTAATCAAACATTTACAGATAAGCTCCTTGATAGCTGCAATTGGCTTGTCAAAAATGTTACAAAAATGAAAATACATAATTCAATACAGAAATTTCAATATTTACATAAAGTGAATATTTTTGTTATAAACACAAATGCAGGTTTAACATTTCAAAATATATAGCTACTAACCATTAGTAGATTAGGAAAATATTATGCATGGAGAGGGTAATAGTATATTTGAGATTGGAGAATATAGTACAATAGATATTAGAAAAAAAAATAGTTTTTAGTAGGGGAGGGATTATTTTGGGTGGGATGAAGTAATAGTAGAGGTAGTTGGATGAGTCAGTGCAAGGTGGAATGAGGGGGGAGGGGTTTAAGTTGGAGCGTGGCAAGGGCATTCCCATTTGGAAGAAAGATGAGAGAGTAGCTGAGATTTGAATTTTGTATGGTTAGGTAGGTTGCGTAGGTGTGTGGGGAAAGAGTTCCACTGTTTAGCTAAGGAGTGGGACAGCAATAGATGGCAAGGACGGTGTTCAGGTTTGTGGACCTGAAGGAGATTTTGGTTTTTGGATCTGAGTGAGCAGCTGGGCATGTAAGGTTTTAATGAAGTAGCGAGAGTTGGGCAGTTGGCAGGTTTAAAGATGAGCTTGTGGGCAATGGTGAGTTGTAGGTAGCTGAGGTAGTTGGGTAGTTTAAACCAGTTGAGGATGAGGAGGGAGTGGCAGTGGTGGGATGAGCTTTTTGAATTGGTTGCAAATTTGGAGATCTTGTGGTAGCAGGATTCAAGTTTTTTACACCTTCTGGGAAGAGCAGCAGTCGCCAAACAGAAAACAATCAGTGAGAAGGTTAGCAATTACAGAAATAGGGCAGCCTATTGTTTTGGTTTGAATGCTACCTTTCTGTTTGTTTTTATTATTTATGCACCAATGGGGAGCTGCAGTTCACTGAGAAGTAGGAAAATAATGCAGTTATGCCAGGGGTTTTAGGAAAGGGACATGCAGTAAGTGCACACTACTGAGGGATGCCCGTGGGACAGACAGAAACAGTGTAATCAGGCAGAGGTTTTTAGTAGTTAAAGATGATGCCACAGCTCAGGGGAGGAATAAGTAAACTCTCAAAAGGAATAGGGAGGGAATAGACAGGGCTGACAGGGCTGGGAAGCTTACAATAAGATTATGTTAGGAGACCGAGAGTAGTGGGGGGGGGGCTAAGAGCCAGGGCTTGGAAAAACTGTGAGAAAACAGGTTTGACAGGGCTAGGAAACTTACACTAGAATTATGTTAGGAGAACAAGAAAGGGGGGGCTATGGACTAGGACTTGGAGAAAGCTGTGAGAAGAGAAAAACAGTCAACCAGCTAGCCCAGGTTAGTACCTAAAGGTGTCTGTTTAACTGTGTGAATTCAAAAGCAGATTTAGTAGAGCATCAGGGAAGTAGAATATAAAATAAATGTAAACGGGAGAATAAAATATAAGAATATAAAAGAAATGTGATAGACAAGATAAATGAATATAAGAATATAAACTAAATGCAAAGCTTTGGAAAAATGCATATATTTGTTACAGTAAATGGGAGGAAAAAGGGGAGGGGGTCCAGTAGTGTGCACAGCAGAAGAATTAGTCGGAGTATCACAGACAGAAGACTATAAAAGACCTACACTGCTCACAGTCTGCTGATAAAAGCTGAACTTGCAGTGGCTTTTACTGGTTTTTATGGGGTTCTGCTCTTCATGTTCTTGTATGCAAGCAGTTGCTTCATTTTTTTGTTGTTGTTGGACCGTTTAATGTTTTTAAGGGAACTGCTCACAGTCTGTTGATAAAAGTAGAACTTGCAGTGCCTTTTGCTGGTTTGTACGGGGTTCCGCTCTCCGTGTTCTTGTATGCAGGCAGTTGCTTCAGGGGGTTTTTTGTTGTTGGACCTTTGATTGTGTTTAAGGGAACTGCTCACAGTCTGTTGATAAAAGTAGAACTTACAGTGGCTTTTACTGGTTTATGCTGTGTTTCTCTCTCTATGTTAATGTATGCAGGTAGATGCATCACATTTTTTTTTTTTTGTTGCTGGACCTTTGAATGTGTTTAAGGGAACTTCTCACAGTCTGTTGATAAAAGTAGAACTTGCAGTGGCTTTTACTGGTTTGTACGGGTTTCTGCTCTTCGTGTTCTTGTATGCAGGCAGTTGCTTCAGTTTTTTTTTTGGACCTTTGAATGTGTTTAAGGGAACTGCTCACAGTCTGTTGATAAAATTAGAACTTGCAGTGGCTACTTGTTTGTACGGGGATCCGCTATTCATGTTCTTGTATGCAGGCAGCTGCTTCAGTTTTTTTTTTTTTTTGTTGGACCTTTGAATGTGTTTAAGGGAATTGGCTTTTACTGGTTTGTATGGGGTTCTGCTCTCAGTGTTCTTGTATGCAGGCAGTTGGTTCAGGTTTTTTTTTTCACACGCACACAAACTCACACCTAGCTTTAGATACCTACTTCTTACACACATGCATACACACCCCTACCTACCTACTTATTACATCCACGCACCTCTACCTACTTCTCATGCACACACACACACACACACACACACACACACACACACACACACACACACACACACACACACACACACACACACACACACACACACACACACACACACACACACACACACACACACACACACACACACACACACACACACACACACACACACACAGACCTAACTACTTCTTACACACACTTATTTATTTATTTAAGTTTAATTTTATTTATTTAAGTTTGATGACCAGGGAAGTCCATTGGGCCAAGAAGAGTCTGTTTTCAGTGGATGCCCTGGGAGAAAAGCTCCACAATAATTGCACGTTATATTTCACATGTTACAAAAGGACATAGTTCATACAGCTAATCAAACATTTACAGATAAGCTCCTTGATATCTGCAATTGGCTTGTCAAAATGTTACAAAAATGAAAATACATAATTCAATACAGAAATTTCAATATTTACATAAAGTGAATATTTTTGTTATAAACACAAATGCAGGTTTAACATTTCAAAATATATAGCTACTAACCATTAGTAGATTAGGAAAATATTATGCATGGAGAGGGTAATAGTATATTTGAGATTGGAGAATATAGTACAATAGATATTAGAAAAAAAAATAGTTTTTAGTAGGGGAGGGATTATTTTGGGTGGGATGAAGTAATAGTAGAGGTAGTTGGATGAGTCAGTGCAAGGTGGAATGAGGGGGGAGGGGTTTAAGTTGGAGCGTGGCAAGGGCATTCCCATTTGGAAGAAAGATGAGAGAGTAGCTGAGATTTGAATTTTGTATGGTTAGGTAGGTTGCGTAGGTGTGTGGGGAAAGAGTTCCACTGTTTAGCTAAGGAGTGGGACAGCAATAGATGGCAAGGACGGTGTTCAGGTTTGTGGACCTGAAGGAGATTTTGGTTTTTGGATCTGAGTGAGCAGCTGGGCATGTAAGGTTTTAATGAAGTAGCGAGAGTTGGGCAGTTGGCAGGTTTAAAGATGAACTTGTGGGCAATGGTGAGTTGTAGGTAGCTGAGGTAGTTGGGTAGTTTAAACCAGTTGAGGATGAGGAGGGAGTGGCAGTGGTGGGATGAGCTTTTTGAATTGGTTGCAAATTTGGAGATCTTGTGGTAGCAGGATTCAAGTTTTTTACACCTTCTGGGAAGAGCAGCAGTCGCCAAACAGAAAACAATCAGTGAGAAGGTTAGCAATTACAGAAATAGGGCAGCCTATTGTTTTGGTTTGAATGCTACCTTTCTGTTTGTTTTTATTATTTATGCACCAATGGGGAGCTGCAGTTCACTGAGAAGTAGGAAAATAATGCAGTTATGCCAGGGGTTTTAGGAAAGGGACATGCAGTAAGTGCACACTACTGAGGGATGCCCGTGGGACAGACAGAAACAGTGTAATCAGGCAGAGGTTTTTAGTAGTTAAAGATGATGCCACAGCTCAGGGGAGGAATAAGTAAACTCTCAAAAGGAATAGGGAGGGAATAGACAGGGCTGACAGGGCTGGGAAGCTTGCAATAAGATTATGTTAGGAGACCGAGAGTAGTGGGTGGGGGGGGGGGGGTTGCTAAGAGCCAGGGCTTGGAAAAACTGTGAGAAAACAGGTTTGACAGGGCTAGGAAACTTACACTAGAATTATGTTAGGAGAACAAGAAAGGGGGTGCTATGGACTAGGACTTGGAGAAAGCTGTGAGAAGAGAAAAACAGTCAACCAGCTAGCCCAGGTTAGTACCTAAAGGTGTCTGTTTATCTGTGTGAATTCAAAAGCAGATTTAGTAGAGCATCAGGGAAGTAGAATATAAAATAAATGTAAACGGGAGAATAAAATATAAGAATATAAAAGAAATGTGATAGACAAGATAAATGAATATAAGAATATAAACTAAATGCAAAGCTTTGGAAAAATGTATATATTTGTTACAGTAAATGGGAGGAAAAAGGGGAGGGGGTCCAGTAGTGTGCACAGCAGAAGAATCAGTCGGAGTATCACAGACAGAAGACTATAAAAGACCTACACTGCTCACAGTCTGCTGATAAAAGCTGAACTTGCAGTGGCTTTTACTGGTTTTTATATGGGGTTCTGCTCTTCATGTTCTTGTATGCAAGCAGTTGCTTCATTTTTTTTTTGTTGTTGTTGGACCGTTTAATGTTTTTAAGGGAACTGCTCACAGTCTGTTGATAAAAGTAGAACTTGCAGTGCCTTTTGCTGGTTTGTACGGGGTTCCGCTCTCCGTGTTCTTGTATGCAGGCAGTTGCTTCAGGGGTTTTTTTGTTGTTGGACCTTTGATTGTGTTTAAGGGAACTGCTCACAGTCTTTTGATAAAAGTAGAACTTACAGTGGCTTTTACTGGTTTATGCGGGGTTCCTCTCTCTATGTTCTTGTATGCAGGTAGTTGCATCACATTTTTTTTTTTTTGTTGCTGGACCTTTGAATGTGTTTAAGGGAACTTCTCACAGTCTGTTGATAAAAGTAGAACTTGCAGTGGCTTTTACTGGTTTGTACGGGTTTCTGCTCTTCGTGTTCTTGTATGCAGGCAGTTGCTTCAGTTTTTTTTTTTTTTTGGACCTTTGAATGTGTTTAAGGGAACTGCTCACAGTCTGTTGATAAAATTAGAACTTGCAGTGGCTACTTGTTTGTACGGGGATCCGCTATTCATGTTCTTGTATGCAGGCAGCTGCTTCAGTTTTTTTTTTTTTTTGTTGGACCTTTGAATGTGTTTAAGGGAATTGGCTTTTACTGGTTTGTATGGGGTTCTGCTCTCAGTGTTCTTGTATGCAGGCAGTTGGTTCAGGTTTTTTTTTTCACACGCACACAAACTCACACCTAGCTTTAGATACCTACTTCTTACACACATGCATACACACCCCTACCTACCTACTTATTACATCCACGCACCTCTACCTACTTCTCATGCACACACACACACACACACACACACACACACACACACACACACACACACACACACACACACACACACACACACACACACACCTCTTAAACTCTTAAACACTTAAATACATGCACACACACACACACACACACACACACACACACACACACACACACACACACACACACACACACACACACACACACACACACACATACCTACCTCTAACGTGTACCTTCGTCCGCAGTCCAAACATCTTCTGTAATTCAAATTCCATGCGTGAGTGGAAGATGAAGATTTAAATCATTGGTTGCAAAGACACAGAAGCGTCTGTATGACTGGACGCAAAGGGCATTCTTAAAGACAAATACCCTTAAAAATAACAAAACAAAAAAAAAACTTTTTTTTTTATTTAAAAGAAAATCTCCTGGCCAGCTAGTTTCAGGGGGTTTGTAACTGCACCCCCTTGCACCTGTCTGCGGGGTCCCTTGCCTGCATTTCTTATTGAAAAGAATTGGGGAATGTCCCCTGGTCTGCTGACCTAATTTTCATTAGTTGCTGTGAATACTACAAGTGTCTCCCCAGAAAACTAGCCTCTGACTACTTTTGCAGTAAAGCTTAAATAAATAAATTAACCAATGCCTTGTGAGGTAGTCATTATTTATAATAGTTAAAATACCATCATTATACTATGCAAGCATGTCACTGTTATTTGCAAAGATTAATAAGAACCTTCAAAATCAATTTAGAATCCACATATTTTTGATGTATGTTATACATTTGATATGCACGGTCACTAACTATTAACAGTTTTCTTAGTGGCATTCCAAATATGCATAGTGGTACTGTGTCTCTCTGCATCAGTATACATAACAGGTAACTATCTCTTCCTTTTCTTGTCTCATGGATATTTGTTTCAGTCCTTGACTTTGCTCATTATGCTTAACATTGTCTTTTAAGTTCAATGCTTTTATGAATTCTCATGGCTTCTAGGATACTGTGGTATGAGTTGTATTTCCCACTGGCCGGGGGGCTTTGAAGGAAACCACCTCAGTTCTGAGAAGTGTGACATTTGCTTTTGAGAAGTACTTCACCGAGACTACCTTGGCTGAGGGTGAGGATGGGATATGGATGTCCAGTGAGATAAATGTATGGTCTGACCTTACCAACGAGGGGTATACCTCTGGTGTGGACCATAGAGTCCCCATGTTGGTGATGACCAGGTCCAATATGTATACCCCTCTTGTGGGGGTGGTGACCAGTTGTTCCATAACATTTGAGTTTATATATTCAAGAAGCCATTGGGCGAGGGTGTTGGGGCTTGAGTAATATTCCCAGTCAATGTTTGGCTAGTTGAAGTCACCCAATATAATGGTGTTTGGAGAGACCTACATATTCTCCAGTGTTCTCAGGAAAGCCGAGTGGGGTCCCTGCATTTGGGAGGGTGGTCTGTAGCAGGCTACAACCTGAAAGGCAGTTTAGCCCACTGTTAGTTACACATGGATGTTCTCCAATGCTTTGTGTAGTGCTACTAACCTGGAGGTTTGTGTATCTTTGATGTATATGGATACTCCCCCTCCTTTTGTGGTGTGGTCCGGTTATTGTGGCCGAAAAGCATGGTATGAAGTGTAGCCTGGTAGTGCTGGGGTGCTCTCAGGAGCCTTGAACCAGGTTTCTGTTACTGCACAGATATTGATATTCTCCATACTGAAGACAGCCTTGACTGTGTGCATTTACAGGTGTAGACTTCTGGCATTGAGCAGCATTACCCTTAGTTTCTTTTACCTTGTATTGTCTATGGAGGTGGATTTGTCTTCTGAGCCTTTCCTAAAAAGGCACTATGGGGGTGGTAAGTGGGTAAGCCCATATTGGAAAGCCCAGGAGTGACAGGTGCAAGCCATTCCCAGTGAAGCAACATGGCATGATGAGCATGTCATCCCAGGCCAACACACTCTGGATCCCCTCTGAATGACACAAATACGGTAGCCAACTGTTAAAATTGATCATGTTGTCTTTATACTGTGGCATCATTTGTGGTGAGGGTAAGATGCTACACAAGGTCAGGATCATACTGGCCTGGGCTACATGATCATAAAGCTCCTCTATGTCTCTTTTCATGTAGTCCAGGGAGGAATGTCTCAGGACATTCACACCAGCATGGACAATGATGGAGTCGTATCTGTACTTGCTTTGGAGTGACCTGAGTGCATGTGTTATGTGTCAGATCCTGGCACCTGACAGACAGCTTACAGTGACCTTCACCTTGTTCAGCCTGGTGAGTGGGACTTCAGTGTGTCTGACAATAGAGTCACCTATCACAGGTGTATTAGGTGTGTCGTTTATCCTTAAGGGCAGTGACTGTGGCACACTGACATTGTGTACTTTGTGATATGTGGGTATAGTTGTGGGGAAGCATTTGTTTGGGTGTCTGCTTTGGGGGTCTCTGCTGCTTAGGCAGAATTTTATTTAGAGCTACCGAGTATGTTTTTGTGTGTTTATGTGTTTGGTCTGCTGTTGCTATAGGTCTATGTGACACTGGAGTCATGGTGTGTGTGGTTATCTTCTCCTCCTGATAGACTGTGCCAGCCATGGGTCTAGAGAGCTCAGTGTCCAGTTTGTCTATATAATTGCATCTTTCACAAATATCTGAGTTTGTTGTGAAGAGGAGAGGGTTGTCTGTGTACATAAGGCAGTTGTAACATTGCCTCAAAATACCCATATTCACCAGCTGGACTGGAGAGTACACACAAAACCGACCTTAGGACATGTCAAGATGTTATGATGAAATATTCTTCTGACTGATCAAAAAGGATCAGTAGGGTGTTAAGTGTGTAAAAGAGTATAACACGGGTTTAGTGCCTATGTTTGTTGGTGTTTTGTAAGATTATCTGTGAAGGAGTCCAGACAGAACTATGGCAGCTCCTTCAGCTATGTTATACATAGCAATGTATACTCATATATGTCGTAGCCAGGGCCAACTGTAAATGACTGACAATGCCAACATCCTGTCACACAAGCCCATACATACATAGCCACCTCCCACTGACAAAAGGCCCTATCACCATACCAGGAGATATCACATGTAGAATGTGTAAACAGCTCCTTCCAAAGCTGAAAACATGGCATCAATTGGATTACATTGTTTCCCTATATGTGTCATAAGTGAACTGCAGAACAAACAGACCCATCACCTGAACAGTCTGTTGAGCCTTACCCTCTCTACAGGTTATGAAACTGTTGAATGGATTACAGCAACATATGGCACACTCCACAAGTGTCATTGCACAACACACCATGGGAACTAAAGTCTTATATGCCTATGATGTCTGATCTGCAAGGCCATGGGGTCCATCATGATTGAAGTTATAAACAGAGTTATTGGAAGCCGACAAACACACAACCCTACCAACTTTGGTCTGTTCATGGGCAGATCATGGTTCCCAAACCTGCTAGACTGTTTGCAAGGCAGCCACCCAGGACAGACATCATAGAAATGAGCAACAGACATCCCACATAGACCTTGAATAGCCCTTTTCCAATATCCCAGACAGATGTTGTATCCACAAAATCAACACTCTGTGCATAAATATGTATTGTCATATGATGGATTGACAACTGGTCCACAGATAGATCACACAAGCTAAGAATTGTGGAGTCCTGTTCAAGCTGTTAACACCTGCTGTCCCCCATGGTGCAGTCCTGGGATTGCATAAAACAAAGTGCACACACATTACCATGTCTAGTCTGATGATGTCAGCATACTACAAATATATCAGTGGAAATGACGACCCCAGTAAAGCATATAGCGTGTTGTGTTAATGCAAATGTCTCTAATGTCATAACATAGCTTGATAGGGGTTTGAATCCTGCAATTGCTGTGGATGTAAGTGCATGTGTCTGTGTGACTTCCTGTGAGAGGAGTACCCTTTTTGGAGACTAGGGAAGCACTTTAAAAGAGGTTTATTCTCCTTTGGCAAGTCTGATGATGTCAGCATCCTACAAATATAGCAGTGGAAATGAAAACCCCAGTAAAGCATAAAGCGCATTGTATTAATGCATATGTCTCTAGTGTCATCACATAGTTAGGTAGGGGTTTGAATCCTGCAGTAGCTGAGGGTGTATGTGTCTGTGTGACTTCTTTTGAGAAGAATGCCCTTTTTGGAGACTAGGGGAACACCTTAAAAGAGGTTTATCCCCATTGGCAAGTCTGATGATGTCAGCATCCTACAAATATAGCAGTGGAAATAAGAGCCCCAGTGCAGCATATAGTGCGTCGTGTTTATGCGTATGTCTCTAGTGTCATAACATAGCTAGGTAGGGATTTGAATCCTGCAATAGCTGAGTGTATGTGTCTGTGTGACTTCCTTTGAAAGGAATGCCCTTTTTGGAGACTAGTGAAACAACTTAAATGAGGTTTATTCCCCTTTGGCACATCTGATGATGTCAGCATCCTACAAATATAACAGTGGAAATGAAAACCTCCAATAAAGCATATAGCATGTCGTATTAATGCATATATCTCTAGTGTCATACTATAGTTAGATAGGGGGTTGAATCCTGCAGTAGCTGTGTGTGGGTTGTATGTGTCTGTATGACTTTCTTTGAAAAGAATTCCCTTTTTGGAGACTAGGGGAACACCTTAAAAGAGGCTTATTCCCCTTTGGCAAGTCTGATGATGTCAGCATCCTACAAATATAGCAGTGGAAATGAAAACCCCAATAAAGCATATAGCGTGTTGTGTTAATGCATGTCGCTAGTGGTATAGTATAGCTAGGTAGGTGTTTGAATCCTGCTGAGGGGGTGTGGGTGTCTGTGTGATTTCCCGTGAGAGGAGTGCCCTTTTTGGAGACTAGGGAAACACCTTAAAAGAGGGTTATTCCCTTTTGGCAAGTCTGATGATATCAGCAGCCTACAAATATAACAGTGGGAATGAAAACCCCAATAAAGCATGTAGCGCATCGTGTTCATGCGTATGTCTCTAGTGTCATAATATAGTTAAGTAGGGATTTGAATCCTGCAGTAGCTGAGTATGTGTGGGTATCTATATGACTTCCTTTGAGAGAAATGCCCTTTTTGGAGACTAGGGAAACACCTTAAAAGAGGTTTATTCCCCTTTGGCAAGTCTGATGATGTCAGCATCCTACAAATATAGCAGTGGAAACTAAAACCCTAGTAAAGCATGTAGTGCGTTGTGTTAATGCATATGTCTCTAGTGTCATAATTTAGTTAGGTAGGGGTTTGAATTCTGCAGTAGCTGAGTGGGTGTCTGTGTGACTTACTTTGAGAGGAATACCCTTTTTGGAGACTAGGGAAACACCTTAAAAGAGGTATATTCCCCTTTGACAAGTCTGATGATGTCAGCATCCTACAAATATAGCAGTGGAAATAAAAACCCCAGTAAAGCATATAGGCGTCATGTTAATGCATATGTCTCTAGTGTCATAATATAGTTATGTAGGGGTTTGAATCCTGCAGTATCTGTGTGTGGGGGGTATGCATCTGTATACTTCCTTTGAGAGGAGTTCCCTTTTTGGAGACTAGGGAAACACCTTAAAAAAGATTTATTCCCCTTTGGCAAGTCTGATGATGTCAGCATCCTACAAATATAGCAGTGGAAACAAAAAACCCAATAAAGCATGTAGCACGTCGTGTCAATGCGTATGTCTCTAGTATCATAATATAATTAGGTAGGAATTTGAATCCTGCAGTAGCTGAGTGGGTGTATGTGTCTGTATGACTTCCTTTGAGAGGAATGTCCTTTTTGGAGACTAGGGAAACACCTTAAAAGAGGTTTATTCCCCTTTGGCAAGTCTGATGATGTCAGCATCCTACAAATATAGCAGTGGAAATGAAAACCCCAATAAAGCATATAGCGCGTTGTGTTAATGCATATGCCTCTAGTGTTATAACATAGTTAGGTAGGGGTTTGAATCCTGCAATTGCGGAGTGTGTGTGACACTGTTGCCCAATGCAGTGTTGGTTTTGCTTTTACTATGGTATGACATATCAGGATAAAAACAGTGTGCATTGCACACATCAGGTATCTGTGTGGCAAATAAATATATGTACATGTGACCTCAATTAGTACATAGGTGTGAAGCCTGCATACTACATGTATACATTTGTTACCTTTGACAGATTGTGCCGCTGCTTCTCAGACAAGTATGTGACAAGGCAGCAACTGTAGTGATCTGTGGCCAAGGTCATCTGTGTCACACACACCCATGACAGTTTCTATAGACTAGTGTGAGTGAGAGTACATGCCTGGGGTATATGTCAGACATGTTCATACACAACAAAGTCTGGCGATAATGAACAGTCGTAGGTGTACAACAGCCTTGTTGATATGCATACAGGCCCCTAATTTCTTATGTGATACACTGAGGGACTTCACAATACCTTTGGATATGTGGATACCAAAGGACAGATGACATAACTCTTGGCTGTATGTACAAATCGGTACCCAACATACATGGGGGCTACCACCTATGTGGTACTGTCGGGATACTATGTATAGTAAATGTGGATGACTATGCTATAGTTGGCTTAGAGCTATACAGCATGGGTTGGACAACAGGTATCTGTCTGTATGATACCCATGTGTAGGATATGTGTCCCATCCAGAGAATGCATTGTAGGCCACTGCATGCAGTTCCAGATGTGGATGGACATATCCGTAGTGTGTTTGCATGTACCTAAGAGGGCTATATGCCAAACAGGTGTGGTCCCAGGAACTGGTGGTGGTCAATACCACTGGTTACTGTTATAGTACTGTACCGGAAGGATCCAACTGTTACTGAGTTCCCTACATCTGTGTGTCAGTTGTCAGGACATCATCTAATGATTGGTTATAGTCAGGCTGTTGAGGTTGTGTATACTACCAGAATGCAAAACATTGACAGTAACAGTATCACCCACAGCATAGAGTCAAACCATGTTATACACACATGTGTACCCATGTTAGAACATATCTGTAGTAGAATGCATGCTGGCCACCGAGAGATACTATCAGTCATTATAACTGTGTAATACAGGGTATGTTACACATCCCATGTGTCCACTATGCACATACATGCAGACAGTGCACCCCCACCATGTTCACAGAGGTGCACCTACTAATCTGTACTGCACACATCACACACATACTGTCCATTCACTAACACATGCTGGCAACACTACACACTTCAGCCAAGTGTCACATCGGTGGACAATACATACTCAGACTTAACACTGGTGTAAACAATACTACATTGACAATCATAGCGTTGATGCATCATGCCTGCTCAGATATACCTACAAAGATATCATTACACTTTCCTGTTGACAACATGCTAACATTGCTACACTGCTATAATGTCACTCTGTGCATCAGCACCATGTTAGCCTGTTCCTGCATCAATGTTACAGATGACAGGAGGTGGCACAGGTTTCATCATATGCACAGGGTGTGTTGTTGGTTTGCCAGAGCCCGACATTGACCCATCCAATCGACATGTATGTGTGTGTGTGTGTGTGTGTGTGTGTGTGTGTGTGTGTGTGTGTGTGTGTGTGTGTGTGTGTGTGTGTGTGTGTGTGTGTGTGTGTGTGTGTGTGTGTGTGTGTGAGGGACAACAGTACAGCATGGGCCAATGTTGATGTAATGTGTGTGTATGTGTGAGCCCTAGGTGTTTGGTTTATGTGTGTGTCTGCATGCACACAGCTCCAGCATGTGGCTGCAATATACGGGAGGTTGCGGGACAGCCACAGATTGTACCTGCCAGGCTGTACAGATCATTGTCTCTGGGCACAGACACGGTACCTGTGCCTGGCAGGGGTGCTACGGACAGTATCGGGTACCAAGCCTGACTGGGTACTATCATCAGAGGCAGAGGTATGTCGACTGGACCCATGTCCCTGCTGGGACTGGCCAGAGCCACGTGCACGTGGTCTACTAGGATGGTCAATTGACAGGCCAGCCCCAGCATTGCTGGGGCTGGTACCGCCACTACGGGAGTGGCTGTGATCTGTGGGTCATCCGCGACTACTGCCAGCCATTGATGTTGCTGGCATACATCCACGTCGACGTCTCAACCATCCCACATGGTCCTGGCTCATGGAAAACACATTGTGGAAGGCATCTAATGTCTCCCCCCAATGTCTATCAATGACCTCAGTGTATTTACGGATAGCGCCTGCAAGATCACGGATACTGTCATTGATAGCGGTGTTATGGGCCCTCTGTGCACTCAGTCCCTGTCTGGTGTACCGTTCCATACGTGCCTGTGCCTACATTAAGCCCGGAACATACCTGAGGTTGTAAGACCTGTGGGAGCACGTCTGCCAGGGGCATAATGACAAGCGGTGCTCCCACTAGAACCCCTGGACATCCACCTATGTTGTACCATTCCAGGAAACTGGGTATGGCTGCTGTGAGGGGATGCATGTGCCATGGATACCACACTATCCTGGTCAATGCCAACTGTATGCTGTCCCTCGGCTAAGGCCATTGGTGATGAGAGATGTATCGGCAGTATGAGTGTGCGCATAGATGGGGTGGAAAGCTGTGTACTGTCGATTGGCGGACCAACGACAGACCCTGTCAAACCTGCCTGTGCCACAATACATGTATCATCATTGCCACTATTTGTGGCGTTGACTTCAGCTTCCCTGCTGCATTCAGCCAACCCAACCTCAGCACCTGTGAGGGGAAGACAGGAAACACACTTTAAAATCTGTACATGATGTTATCACACATGAATACATGCATACATGCACACATGCACACATGCACACATGCACACATGAACACATAAACACATGCACACATGCACACATGCACCATGAACACATGAACACATGCACACATGCACACATGAACACATGCGCACATGCACACATGAACACATAAACACATGAACACATGTACACATGCACACATGAACACATGCACACATGCACACATGAACACATGAATACATGAACACATGCACACATGCACACAAATACACTCCTCACTATAGCAGATATACACACACCAGCAATCCAAAACATATTCAATAGTGGTTGAAGGTGGGTGACAGTATCACAAGGCAAACAGTCATCTCACACGTGTCAGCATGCAGAATAAGTGTTGCTCAAGTCCATGCAGTGCGACTGTAGACAGCCCTAGTTAATAACAGTATACATGGCTGTGATGCATGTGTGTAATTGTTCAGTGATTGGCTACACCCTGGAACACAATGTGTACAAGGGCACAACATTGCTGTGCAAGTATTATAAGCTCTGCAATGTCCTGTGCACCATCACTCACAGGTATACATACTATGGTATGGCTGCATGTGTTATTTGTGTGTCACATAGATTTGTCTGATTACAGTGCCTGTGTCTGTAGCAGATAATTGTGGACACAGGTGTAGCACTTGCATGCTATGCACACACACGGGATGAGTGGTGCATGTAGATGTGATGGAATACCAATGCTCGACATGGCCATTGTACTGTGGTTATGGTGAGTGTGGGTCATATTCCAGACATGCCAGTGCCAGCCATGACATGGCATGCTATATGACTGCAACATTAAACATCACACATACCCAATGTGTGTCATGTGACCTATACACCCAATAGCATTCCAGGGCATATATGTGTCACTTTGTACAGAATGCGACTGCTATGCATATTGTGTATAGTTGCATATGTTTGCACACATACCACATGCTATACATATTGTGTATAGGTGCATATGTGTGCACACACACAACATTGAGGTGCAAAGCAATGACTGCTATGTGTAGTACTGTGGTCACTGTAACTGTATGGGGTGTAGTACCATTAGCCATCATCATCATGCATCATGTGGTCACTCAAGGCTACTAATGTGTGCCAGACCTGAACCGCAGTGCTGTGGCTACGTTAACAATTACACAGCCACTCTGTACATGGGTGTGTGAGGTGTCCAATAGGGAGCATTGCCTAACATGACTGTGTTATGTGTTGAAGAGTGTTGCCCCTCAGGTATATTATGTGTGCTGTGTGGATGACATTTGGGATACTGAAGTGTGACCTTACAGCAGGTGTCTGGTTATGCTATGCGTAGCATGTTGAGGTGTACTGCATATGACAAACGTGTTATGTTGTGTACATATGTATCAACTATGCCTATCTAATGTGCAGTACAGTGTTGCCACAATTGTGTCTGATGCTCTGTGTATTGCATGTGATCAAGGCAGCTTCTGACATTACTGAGATGTGCAACGTCTGACAGCAAACATGCACAGCATGTATTATGTGTGTTACGTGTACATGGCCTACACCTCACCTATGACATGCACATTTCATTACCAATATTAAAGTTATAACACACTCACCAGCATGGATCGTCTGCCCTGCTGTCACACCAGAGGGACCTACAAGTATATGACACAGTTTGTCAGTGGCCACAACTGTGGCATTGCTACTGTGAGTTTGCTAAACTACAGTAGAACAACAGTCAACAGTCACAGGTGTACAGATAATATTCCAAATATCAGTATTGCACAACACTAGGCAGCACAACTGCTAAACACACAGTACACATCTCACATATGCATAATCTAACAATACAGGTAACAGTAGTCTACAGATAGGGCATGTTACCTGCAAGCTCCATGTCAACATGCTGGGTGGCTCCGGCCTCCATGATAACACATGTCTGTTGCTGTTGCTGTTTGTGGCCAGGAGCCACCATGCTTAGGAGCAGCTCCTCCACTCTGTTGAGGGGGGGATGAATGGCCACCCCACCACCTGTGGCAAGCTGTTGTCTATGGATATCAGACGCATGCCGCCAGACATGTCAAATGAAATCACTGCAGTGATGGTGTACCTGTTCATATGTCCGGTTATGCATGCCTATGTCATTTACCTGACGAACAAGATCTTGCCACAGTGCAGTCCACTCATGCTGGTGCTGGCTGGCCCTGGAAAACAGCAGGGAGTAGTGGTGCACCAGGCTGTAGTGGATTTCCTGTTCCTCCGCTGCTGTATAGGACAGGTTGCATTGATGGGCCATTACCCTGGAAGACAATTAAATGATATGTGTGGGCAAGTCATATGACACACTTATTCTACAGTACATATATCACTTAACTGCCATATATAGCCGCCGTTTGTCTGTCAGAGGATACACACGTTCAATACCACATATCAGTGCTCAGGCCACAACTGGTTGACAGTGCCTGGCACACTCTATATATCAAACCACTATACACCAGTACTCTGCACACTGTTTGTGACACAATGCAAAACCTAGCCACGGGGGTATATATCAATCTAATGCATGAAGAAAGATGTCATCCATTGCAATGAATGTAAAGTACAGTTGCAGTATTACCAGTAAACCACCCTAGTCGTTGATACTATACCCCTGCCTAACATATGTGCACAGTTGTTAATATAGGTGGCATGCTGCTGTAACAAAGTATACATGTTGCTAGATACACACGCATACCCTGTAACACATATATGATTGCAGGTATGATACAGGCATCATTACACACACATCATACATACATACAACACACAAATGTATGCCGACCCAGATGAGCTTTACCTGTGTACCATACAGTACTGTGTGCCATTACTTACAAAACCTTATGCCTGAGGTATGTAATCTGTGCAGACTACAGGAAACACACAAGATAGTGTTTCCAAGCAATGTGAACATACACCATACTGTGCGGTTTAGGCCTACAGCCTCAGGTAGTACTACAGTTCATATGGGAGTTGGATTCACCAGCAGTACCACTTACTAAGCATACATGTATTGTTTTAGCCTACAATGGGACAACACAGTCCTCCACAAGGAACTACGTCACAACGTATGCCATCCTACTATGTCTGCATCGCAATAACTGACATATCTTTCTCTGGCCTCACAGCTAGGACACAAACTACCATGACGGAAACATCTTCACAATAAGCTATCACACCTTTACAGACCTTGCACACATTCACCGACACACTCATTCCACCTCACATAGCAGGTATTGCACTGAGTACATGTGTGTCTCCATCGTGTCATAGGTAGATAATACGCTATTGGCCCTAGGGCCTAGAGCAGCCTAGCCATATGCTACTCTGGCATTTGACACACATGTAATTTGATTTTACTTGCCCCTGTCAACCAGAACCACAGAGGTGATTCCCAGGGTGTATTACCTATCTCCCAAACAATCATCAGGGGTATGTATGACAACTGCCAATAAGGAGCCTTGTTTGCTATTGCTAGGTGGTTTATTCCAGAGTATGGCATATCTGTGAGATAGGAACCTATCCGTCCAGCATGTGCTGTTTAGTGAGCTGATGAGGTTTGGGGCCCTAGAGTGTGTAGCCCGGAGGGACTGTGATATGTTGACATGGTGGTTGTCCAACAGCTATGGGTGTGACATACCTCTGTATGTCTGGCAGAGGTCACCTATGGTTGGGCGTTATGCAACACAGTCTAGCTGTGGTTTTGTGAGTCAGTTTGCATAGGGCATCTGTTTGAGGCCAGTATTACCCTTTGTGAGGTATGTCTGTGGCATTTCCACTTGCTGTAGTTGTCATGTGAGGTACATACCACATGGGGCATATTTCCCTAGATGACACACCTTTTGCGATGACACGTACCACGTAGACAGATTACAAGACTAGTGTGGCACTATGATTATCGAAGGGGGGGCTACTGTCCACCTGTGTCCCATGTTTCCTTCTCACACCTTCAGTGTTAGGTAGGCTACCACCTATGTGGTAGTTAATGGGTACAGTGTTTTGGAAAGGAGGGATGGCACTGCAGTATCAACACTGGTCTTCAGTCCATGCCTTGGTCACCAGGCACCTGTTGCAGTACGTATGACCCCGTGTCTCTCTCTCTCTCTCTCTCTATATATATATATATATATATATATATATATACACACATACATCTAAACATCCATTGCTGTACATATAGATGTACATATAGGCACATATACAGCCCACCTTTCATGGTGGGGATATCAATTATGCAACAGTTGTGAGACATACGGTTATGTAATAACATTGCACAGTGTTGTGCAGAATGCATTTTGGTGTCCTCAGCCCATGTAGCTGTAGCAGGCCTCACTGGCTGTAACACAGCAGATCTGTCAAATCAGTCCCACAGCGTTTAACCACCACATGACATATACCAGCACTGCATGCTGTTGTCTATGCCACACAATGCAACCTACATAGATATATGCACATAACCTTCAACAACATATATATGTCTACCCTTCACTAACAGTTGCAGTATGTCCCCTGCCCTATGCACATGTGCAGATACATATAGATACGTACTGCTGCCACCTATGGATGATTCACAGTATGTAGAGTACACTTCAAACACATCTATCACATGCCAGCAAATACATATGTGTTACATACCTTGCCTTTGTATTTCTCAGCACTGTCTGTTGTTACTGTTTATCTTTTTTTGGGGGGAGGGGTTTTTCTCTGTCTATGTCTACGTCTCTGTGTTGTTCTCGCTCTCTCTCTCTCTCTCTCTTCCTGCAATGATATTATTGCATGTGTGGCCAGCAGGTGCAGCCTGCTTTTCCAGGTATCTGCAAATGTGCATGTGACGGCCTCTGCACCAATTGGTGCCCTCCATTTAGTAATTGCATGCAGCCTGCTGTGTGGTAATTGCAGTACTCACTGTGATTGCAGCCCACTGCTATAAAATGCTAGGTTAGGTAGGCGTAGCCCTTTCAGTTTGCCAAGGTGGGCCCATGCTTGTTTGCTCTGGACACAGTTGTGTCAGTCAGAAGCTTAGTATATGTCTCATATCTGAAGCTAGGGTTGTAGCCAGTGATATGCATGTCATACTGAAACCTGAATGTTGCTGCTTCCAGTACACTCTTCTCAGTGTGTACTTTTACTCACCCCTCCAAATGCTAACACAGGATACATGGGAGTATGTACGTTCTTTTCGAATTAGAGAATTAGCTGCCATACAAATGTAGTTATTGCAATGTATTCCTATGGCTTTCCTATTTTCCCTTTACATACCCTCATTGTAATGCATGATATATTTATTACAGCACCAAGTTGTTGTATACCTGCTGTGGCATAGTGGTACTTCATGCAGTCTAGTGTGTCCAAGGTGTGGGGTTCGAGACTGACAGAGGTGTTTTATTTTGCTGCTGAGCAGAACAAAGGCCCTGACATACAGAGTGACTAAGGCACTTTTAAGCAGTTGTAAGCGGGTTTGCACAGGTTTGCGCAATGCTTAGCAATACTAAGCTAAGCGCACACTGGTGCAAACCTGCTTACTACTGCTTAAAAGTGCTTACTCCCGCTAACCCCGTGCTAATTCCTTTGAAAGAAAAGAAAATGGGGAGATAGGAAAGTGGTGAAAAAGGGGGCATAAAGAGGGAAAGAAGTAGGAAAACCAGCTCGGGATGTGCAGGATGAGTGTAGGGAAGGTCCATAGCTGCCCATTTCTTTACCAGCAACAGCTTTGCATATGTTAGAAATTTAGAGTGAAATTTGAAACCTTCCACCCCCGAGAGAGGGGTGAGGACAACAGAGTATGTTGTACTACCAATTATAATTATCAGTTTACATGTCCGGTGGGCATGTGTGCGAAATGGGCAGCTATGTATGGTGCATAATTTTTTTGGGGGAGCAGATTGCCCTTTTTTTTTTTTTTTCAGGTGAGAGTGGAAAGTGAGGTAGAGGAAGTAGGTATATTTGGGGAGGTAGGTTGGGAAGGTGAACAGACAAGACAAACAAGATGCATACAGGGGCAGAATATGACACATGGGGTGGGTGTACACAATTGACGGGGACGGATGTTTGGAAATCGCAAGCCCATGAGCCCACAGATGGTAACAGTGGAACTGAGATCCCCACCCATGGGCAGTCACCACTGCACCTTCACAGCCCCGAGGGTGGCTGTGCTGGGGGCTGTGTAGGGGAGGCAGGCTCACCCGAGAGTCATGCCACTCTCGCCTCGAGCTGACATAGAGGATCAGCGAATGAACGCTGGATCTCCCTGCGCATCACAGCCCGGACCCTTCATAGGGTGACAGGATGCCCTTCTCTGCCCACGCTTGCACGGGGGGGTGAGCCCCATCCCCTGCAGCGCTTCAACCCAAAAGTGGCACAGGTCCAATGGAGGAG
Organism: Protopterus annectens; assembly: GCF_019279795.1. Taxonomy (NCBI): domain Eukaryota; kingdom Metazoa; phylum Chordata; order Ceratodontiformes; family Protopteridae; genus Protopterus; species Protopterus annectens. The sequence goes on along the minus strand of NC_056744.1, from coordinate 1,065,994,267 downwards.
GGGAGCCTGGGCTGGGCACCGGACCTGCTGGTGCCAGGTGCAATTGCTAGCTGAGGAGGGACAGGTGGGTCTGCTGGGACCGGCCTTCCCATACGTTCTGTGTTTAGGTGTGTTTAATTACAACATATACAACAGCATTCCAAATTAGTTGTAACAGCATGCAGTAATATTCCCATTAACCCAACACACCAGGGTTCCAACAGTTGAACAGCAAGCATAACACATGCATATATTGATCGACAGTGGACATTCCATCAGCATGCAGGGATGATTGGTGGCAACAGGCCACTATGACTGGGGTGTTTGAACATGGCGCATGCATCAAAGTTCATGCAGATATTTATAGAACAATAGGACATATGTCCCAACAAATGTTGTGAGATTAGACATACCCACTGAGGTGTGGAATTGCATTGTTTATGCACATACAGTAGGGCATAAAAAGATACATCCATTAACATCTTATAAGTACTTTTAGTCTACACTACATTCCTATTGACTGCATGCATTATTACACTTGTCAACGTGCATTAGGTTGTGTAATGGGTTTGGCTAGTTCATTATATACCCGACCTATATCTGACATACTAACTGTCCAAGATGCAGATGTTACTGCTACATACTTATGTATTTTATGTATATGTATATATCTACATATCTGGATGTGATCACGTGACATTTTCTGTTACATTTCTACAGAAACATACATTTCATGTAGCACAATCACATTTCTGGGATACACATTAACAAGCTACTCATGTGCCAGATTTACCTATGCATGCCAGCCAATTACCAACTGTTGAGGACTGTATATATGCTTCGCAACTACTGGCACTTCCTTCATCCACTTTATATGGGACTGCCCAACTGTGGGTTGATAGCACTTAATACAACAGTACTATTTATAAAATGCAAGGGTTCAACAACATTTCAAAGTAGGTGACACAGACACACTCCAAGTATTATAGCTTTATTATTCACATTACACACTTTTCTACAGGCTCTCTCTCATTTATTTGATATTACAGTGCATACATCAGACTTATTCAAGATGTATTATACCTTTATTAATAGGTTACAACACTCTTTTTCAGGCTTGTTCACTTATGTTATATAACAGTACATGCAGACATATTATTCAGGACTTATTTGACCTTTATTAATGGGTTAACACACTCTTTTTCTGGCTCACTCACTTATGTTTTATAACAGTACATGCAGAGATATTTATTCTGGACTTCTTTTACCTTTCTTAATGGGTTACTACACTCTTTTTCTGCCTGTCTGACTTATTTTATATAACAGTACATGCAGAGACATTATTCAGGGCATTTTATGCCTTTATTATGGAGATGCAACACTTTTTTCCAGGCTCTCTCACCTATTTTAAATAACAATACATGCAGAAGAATTACTAACCTGCCTGGTGGCACAGCCTTAGCAGCCTATCTGCATAGGCTTGCTGATTCGCAGCACAGTCACCTGCAGCTGTGGAGTAAATGAAGGGATATTGAGACATTCTTATCCATTATATAGACTAAATTAGCATGTCCAACATACTTCATTCCATGGATACCTACTCAGTGGTGGGGCATCTGGCATGTCACGGGCCTCCTGGATCCATTGGTTCAGTAGGTCCTGCTTCCGTCTCTTCAGGTCTGCATGGTGGTGACAGACCTGCTCACCAGTCTGAGGGACACCTGTGGCACTGGTGAGATCATGAGCTAACTGGTTCCAAGCCTCTGTTTTATACTCCATCCCTTGGAACTGGACCTGCAGGAGTCTTGACTCATGACGGTGGACAAGGAGCCAAACCATGTATTTTGACTCCTTGATGCCCCATCATTGCGCTCTAAAGCATATACCCTCTCCAGCACCAGACATTCTGACTACAGATGGCAGCTACAATAAGTTTTGGTGAGTATTCCTGCCTATGGAGCTTAAATATGCCAAATTTCCTGCACTTTTTGGTGATTGGCCATTTTTGAAATTTTTCGGCTGCCATCTGTAGTCAGAAGATCTGGTGCTGGAGAGGGTATTCACTTTATAGCGCAACGCTGGGGCATCGAGGAGTCGAAATACATGGTTTGGCTCCTTGTCCACTGTCATGAGTCAAGACTCCTGCAGGGCCAGTTCCAAGGGATGGAGTACAAAGCAGAGGCTTGGAACCGGTTAGCTCATGATCTCACCAGTGCCACAGGCATCCCTCGGACTGGTGAGCAGGTCCACCACCAGCATGCAGACCTGAAGAGATGGAAGCAGGACCTACTGAACCAATGGATACAGGAGGCCCATGACATGTGAGATGCCCCACCACTGAATAGGTAGCCATGGAATGAAGTATGTTGGACATGCTAATTTAGTCTATATAATGGATAGGAATGTCTCAATATCCCTTCATTTACTCCACAGCTGCAGGTGACCATGCTGCAAATCAGCAAGCCGATGCAGATAGGCTGCTAAGGCTGCACCACCAGGCAGGTTACTAATTCTTCTGCATGTATTGTTATTTAAAATAGGTGAGAGAGCATGGAAAAAAGTGTTGTAGCTTCATAATAAAGGTATAAAATGCCCTGAATAATGCCTCTGCATGTACTGTTATATAAAATAAGTCAGAGAGCCAGAAAAAGAGTGTAGTAACCCATTAATAAAGGTAAAAGAAGTCCAGAATAAATATCTCTGCATGTACTGTTATATAACATACGTGAGTGAGCCTCAAAAAGATTGTTGTAACCTATTAATAAAGGTATAATATGTCTTGAATAAGTCTGCTGTATGCACTGTAATATCAAATAAATGAAAGAGCCTGAAGAAAAGTGTGTAATGTAATTAATAAAGGAATAATACTTGGAGTGTGTGTGTGTGTCACTTACTTTGCAATGTAGTTGTACCCTTGCATTATATAAATAGTACTGTTGCATTAAGTGCTGTCAACCCACAGTTGGGCAGTCCCATATAAAGTGGATGAAGGCAGTGACAGTAGTTGTGAAGCATATATTCAGTCCCCAACAGTTGTTTATTGGCTGGTATGCATAGGTTAATCTGGCACATGAGTAGCTTGTTTATGTGTTCCCCAGAAATGTGAGTGTGCTACCTGAAATATAGGGTTCTGTAGAAATATAACTGAAAATGTCATGTGAACACATCCAGATATGCAGATATATAAATATAAATTAAATATATAAGTACGTAGCAGTAACATCCGCATCTTGGACAGTTAGTATGTCAGATATAGGTCAGGCATATAATGAACCAGCCAAAACCATTACACAACCTAATGCACGTTGCCTAGTGTAATAATACATGTAGGGGATATACACCTACAGTCAATAGGAATATAATGTAGACTAAAGGTACGTATAAGATGTTAATGGAGGTCTCTTTTTACACCCTACTGTATGTGCATAAACAATGCAATTCCACACCTCAATGGGTATGTCTATTCTCACATTTGTTGGGACATATGTCCTATTGTTCTATAAATATCTGCATGTACGTTAATGCATGTGCCCTGTTCAAACACCACAATCTTGGTGGCCTGTTGCCACCAACCATCCCTGCATGCTGTTGGAATGTTCACTGTCGTTCAATATATGCATGTGTTATGCCTGCTGTTCAACTGTTGGAACCCTGGTGTGTTGGGTTAATGGGTATATTATTGCATGCTGTTACAACTAATTTGGAATGCTGTTGTCTTTGTTGTAATTAAACACACCTAAACACAGAACGTATGGGAAGGCCGGTCCCAGCGGACCCACCTGTCCCTCCTCAGCTGGCAATTGCACCTGATACCAGCAGATCCGGTGCCCAGCCCAGGCTCCCCTCCTCCATTGGTCCTGTACCACCTTTGGGTGGAAGCGCTGCAGGGGATGGGGCTTGTCCCCCCCGTGCAAGTGTGGGAGGAGAAGGGTCTCCTGTCACCCTACGAAGGGTCCGGGCTGTGGTGCATAAGGAGATCCAACATTCAGTCGCTGATCCCCTATGCCAGCTCGAGGCGAGAGTGGTGTGACTCATGGGTGAGCCTGCCCCTCCTATGCAGCCCCCAGCACAGCCACCCTCGGGGCTGTGAAGGTGCAGTGGTGACTGCCCATGGGTGGGGATCTCAGTTCCACTGTTACCATCTGTGGGCTCATGGGCTTGCGATTTCCAAACATCCGTCCCCGTCAATTGTGTACACCCACCCCATGTGTCATATTCCGCCCCTGTATGTGTCTTGTTTGTCTTGTCTGTTTACCTCCCCAACCTACCTCCCCATATATACCTACTTCCTATACCTCACATTCTACTACTATTAAAAAAAGGACAATCTGTACCCACAGAAAAATTATGCCCCATACATAGTGGCCCATTTCGCACGCATGTCCGCTGGACATGTAAACTGATAATTATAATTGGTAGTACAACATACTTTGTTGTCCTCACTCCTCTCTCAGGGGTGGAAGGTTTCAAATTTCACTCCAAATTTATTGCATATGCACAGCTGTGGCTGGTAAAGTGTAATACCTGCTATGGACCTTCCCTACACCCATCCTGCACATCCCGAGCTGGTTTCCCTACTTTCTTTCCCTCTTTGTGCACCCTTTTTCATCACTTTCCTATCTCCCCATTTTCTTTTCTTTCAAAGAAATGAGCGCAGGGGTTAGCAGAAGTAAGCACTTTTAAGCAGCAGTTAGCAGGTTTGCACCAGTGTGCACATGTGTGCGCTTAGCTTAGTATTGCTAAGCATTGCACAAACCCGTGCAAACCTGCTTACAACTGCTTAAAAGTGCCTTAGTCACTCTGCATGGCAGGGCCCCTGTTCTGCTCAACAGCAAAATAAAACACCTCTGTCAGTCTTGAACCCCAACCGTGGGACACACAAGACTGCATGAAGTACCACTAAGTCACAGCAGATATACAAAACCTTGGTGCTGAAATAAATATATCATGCATTACAATGAGGGAATGTAAAGGGAAAATAGGAATGCCATAACACAAATCTTGTTCTGTGGGTCTTTACCAGCAGTTGTTGTGGAATTGCATGACATGACTGTGAAAAGAGAACCAGCCATTCTAGCAGGGAATAATGCTACAGTAGCACCTTACAAACCCCACACAGTATCAGAGCAGGATAAACACTGGCATATTTGAATAGGGCAGAGACCAGACTTCCCAACTGTGACTGCTTTACAGGGATGTCCCTGATTCATAAACAAATGTTAGCTATGCCCCTCTGAATCCCACTGAAAAGTACTAACATTAGGCAGAAAAGTGGGGAATCACACTTAATGAATAATGTCAATAAGTGAGTGTAGACACTGCTTGAACGTCAGAAAAGGTGTAGTAGTACATATGCTCTGATTCCCTCGAAGTCTCAACTGAAATATGTCAGTAATATATTACAGGTGTATCTCACTTATATGTACCTTTCCCTGAGGCTGTTCAAATATATACCCGAGAGTATCTGAGGCCTGGCAGAGGCAGAAACACACAGGCATGTCAGCATTTCTGCTGTTACACACTCTGCAAATAGCTTTGGAAGGAGTTCCACAAGCATGCCCTTATGTAGGAGTACAACACAGAAATATCAAAGGATGTAGCCATGTACTGCTAGCAACCAACTGTGACAATGCCATTGTTCCAGTGCTGAAAAGACTGGTGTGGTGCACAGACAAAGAATAATAGGCTAACCTCTGGCTACCATCTGGATATGTCCACAGGTGGGAGCTACGCAGACAGACTACTTGCCTTGATTGACTAACAGGTACACAGCAACCCTGTATGTTCAGCAAGATAAACATCACACAATAATAAATAATGCTCTCTGCAGTTCTGCACCCCTACCCAAAAGTAATATATACCTCTGTATTCAGGCACAACCAAGGGTGTAGGTAGGCATACTCAGTACTGAAATATGTCCAGTTGTCTTGAGCAGCCTGTGCTAATGTCAACACAAACAAACCACAAACTGTTCAGAAGTGAGTAACGTAATAATTACAGTATAGCAGTTCACAAACCGTGCATGTGCCAGAGGAATACATTGCAATAACTACTTTTGTATGACAGTTAATTGTCTAATTCGAAAAGAAAGTACATACTCCCATGTATCCTGTGTTAGCATTTGGAGTGGTGAGTAAAATTCTACACTGAGAAGTGTGTACTGGAAGCAGCAACATTCAGGTTTGAGTCCAACATGCATATCACTGGCTACAACCCTAGCTTCAGATGAGACATATACCAACCTTCTGACTGACACAACGGTGTCCAGAGCAAACAAACATGGGCCCCAACTTGGAAAGCTGAAAGGGCTATGTCTACCTAACCTAGCATTTTATAGCAGTGGGCTGCAATCACAGTGAGTACTGCAATTACCACACAGCAGGCTGCATGCAATTACTAAATGGTGGGCATGAATTGGTGCAGAGGCTGTCACATGCACATTTGCAGATACCTAGAAAAGCAGGCTGTATCTGCTGTCCACACATGCAATAATATCATTAAGGGAACAGAGAGAGAGAGAGAGCAAGAGTGAGAGAGAGACAGAGACAGAGACACAGACAAAAGAGACAGAAACAGAAACAGACAGAGAAACCCCCCCCCCCCAAAAAAAACAGTAACAACAGACGGAGCAGAGAAATACAAAGGTAAGATATGTAACCCATATGTATTTACTGGCATGTAGTAGATGTCTTTGAAGAGTACTCTACATACTGTGAATCATCCATATGTGGCAGCAGTACTTATCTATATGTATCTGCACATGTGCATAGGGCAAGGGACATACTGCAACTGTTAGTGAAGGGTGGACATGTATACGTTGTTGAAGGTTGTTATGTGCATATATCTATGTAGGCTGTAGTGTGTGGCATAGAAAACAGCATGCAGTGCTTGTATATGTCATGTGGTGGTTAAACGCTGTTGGACTGATTTGTCAGATCTGCTGTGTTACAGCCAGTGAGGCTTGCTAAAGCTCATGGGCTGAGGACACCAAAATGCATTCTGCACAACACTGTGCAATATTATTACATAACTGTATATCTCACAACTGTTGCATAATTGATATACCCACCATGAGAGGTGGCCTGTATATGTGCCTATATGTACATCTATATGTACAGCAATGGATGTTTAGATGTATGTGTGTGTATATATATATATATATATATATATATATATATATATATATATATATATATGTATAGAGAGAGAGAGAGAGACATGGGGTCATACGTACTGCAACAGGTGCCTGGTGACCAAGGCATGGACTGAAGACCATGTCAATCCTGCAGTGCCATCCCTCCTTTCCAAAACACTGTACCCATTAACTACCACATAGGTGGTAGTCCACCTAACACTGAAGGTGTGATAAGGGTACATGGGACATAGGTGGATAGTAGCCTCCCCTTTGATAATCACAGTGCCACTCTAGTCTTGTAATCTGTCTACGTGGTACGTGTCATCACAAAAGGTGTGTCATCTAGGGAAATATAGGTCAGTATTCCCCTCTACTCATCACAATGACCCATGTGGTATGTACCTCACATGACAACTACAGCAAGTGGAAAAGCCGCAGACATACCTCACAAAGAGTAATACTGGCCTCAAACAGATGCCCTACACAGACTGACTCACAAAACCACAGCTAGACTGTGTTGCATAACGCCCACCCATAGGTGACCTCTGCCAGTCATGCAGAGGTATGTCACACCCATAGCTGTTGGACAACCACCATGTCAACATATCACAATCTCTCTGGGCTACACGCTCTAGGGCCCTAAACCTTGTCAGCTCACTAAACAGCACATACTGGAAGGATAGGTTCCTATCTCAGAGATATGCCATACTCTGGAATAAACCACCTATCAATAGCAAACAAGGCTCCTCATTAGCAGTTGTCATAAATACCCCTGATGATTGTTTGGGAGATAGGTAATACACCCCGGGAATCACCTCTGTGGTTCTGGTTGACAGGGGCAAGTGAAATCAAATTACATGTGTGTCAAAGGCCAGTGTAGCATATGGCTAGGCAGCTCTAGGCCCTAGGGCCAATAGCGTATTACCTACCTATGACATGATGCACACACACATGTACTCAGTGCAATACCTGCTATATTAAGTTGAATGAGTGTGACAGTGAAAGTGTGCAAGGTCTGTAAAGGTGTGATAGCTTAGTGTGAATTTGTTTCTGTCATGGTAGTTTATGTCCTAGCTGTGAGGCCAGCAAAAGATGTGTATGTTATTGCTAGGCAGACATAGTAGTATGGCGTAGTTCCTTGTTGATGACTGTGGTGTCCCATTGTAGGCTAAAGCAATACATGTATGCTTAGTGAGTGGTCTGCTGGTGAATCCAGCTCCCATATGAACTGTAGTACTACCTGAAGCTGTAGGCCTAAACAGCACAGTATGGTGTATGTTCACATTGCTTGGAAACACTGTCTTGTGTGTTTCCTGTAGTCTACACAGATTACATACCTCAGGCATAAGGTTTTGTAAGTAGTGGCACACAGTACTGTATGGCACACAGGTAAAGCTCATCGGGGTTGGCATACATTTGTGTGTTGTATGTATGTCTGATGTGTATGGAATTATGCCTGTACCATGCCCGCAATCATATGTGTGTTACAGGGTATAGGTGTGTATCTAGCAACATGTATACTCTGTTACAGCAGTATGCCACCTATATTAACAACTGTGCACATATGTTAGGCAGGGATATGGCATCAACGACTAGGGTGGTTTACTGGTAATACTGCAACTGTACTTTACATTCATTGCAATGGATGACATATTTCTTCATGCATTAGCTTGATATATACCCCTGTGGCGAGGTTGTGCATTGTGTCACAAACAGTGTGCCGAGTACTGGTGTATAGTGGTTTGATATATAGAGTGTACCAGGCACTGTCAGTCAGTTGTGGCCTGAGCACCAATATGTGGTATTGAACATGTGTATCCTCAGACAGACAAACGGATGCTATATATGGCAGTTAAGTGATATCTGTATTTAAGAGTGTAAAGTGTGCCACATGACTTGCTAACACATATTGTTCATTTCTCTTTCAGGGCGATGGCCCACCAATGTAATCCCTGTTACACAGCAGCGGAGGAACAGGAAATCCACCACAGCCTGGTGCACCAATACTCCCTGCTGTTTTTCAGAACCAGCCAACACCAGCATGAGCGGACTGCACTGTGGCAAGATCTTGTTCGTCGGGTAAATGACATAGGCATGCATAACCGGACATATGAGCTGGTACGCCATCACTGCAGTGATTTAATTAGACATGTCCGGCAGCATGCGTCTGATATCCATAGACAACAGCTTGCCACGGGTGGTGGGGTGGCCATTCATCCCCCCTCACCAGAGTGAGGAGCTGCTCCTAAGTGTTGTGGCTCCCGGCCAACAACAGCAACTGCAACAGACATGCGTCGTCATGGAGGCCGGAGCCACCCAGCATGTTGACATGGAGCTTGCAGGTAACATGCCCTATCTGTAGACTACTGTTACCTGTATTGTTAGATTATGCATATGCGAGATGTGTACTGTGTGTTTAGCAGTTGTGCTGCCTAGTATTGTGCAATACTGATATTTGGAATATTATCTGTACACCTGTGACTGTCGACTGTTGTTCTACTGTAGTTTAGCAAACTCACAGTAGCAATGCCACAGTTGTGGCCACTGACAAACTGTGTCATATTCTTGTAGGTCCCCCTGGTGTGACAGCAGGGCAGACGATCCATGCTGGTGAGTGTGTTATAACTTTAATATTGGTAATGAAATGTGCATGTCATAGGTGAGGTTTAGGCCATGTACACGTAACACACCTACTTATAATGCATGCTGCGCATATTTGCTGTGAGACATTGCACATCTCAGTAATGTCAGTAGCTGCCTCAATCACATGCAATACAGAGAGAATCAGACACAATTGTGGCAACATCGTACTGCACATTGGATAGGCATAATTGATACACATGTACACAACATAACATGTTTGTCATACGCGGTACACCTCAACATGCTACACATGGCGTAACCAGACACACGCTGTAAGGTCACACTTCAGTATCCCACATGTCATCCGCACAGCAGACATAATATACCTGAGGGGTAGAGGCCTATCATGGGGCTGTGCAACACTCTTCAACACATAACACAGTCATGTTAGGCAATGCTCCCTATTGGGCACCTCACACACCCATGTACAAAGTGGCTGTGTAATTGTGAATGTAGCCATGGCACTGCAGTTCAGGTACAGCATGCTAGGCAGTGGTCTGGCACACATTAGTAGCCTTGAGTGACCACATGCATGATAATGATGGCTCATGGTACTACACCCCATACAGTTACAGTGACCACAGTACTACACATAGCAGTCATTGCTTTGCACCTCAATGTTGTGTGTGTGCAAACATATGCGACTATACACAATATGCATAGCAGTTGCCATCTGTACAAAGTGACACATAAATGTCCTGGAATGCTATTGGGTGTATAGGTCACATGACACACATTGGGTATGTGTGATGTTTAATGCTGCAGTCGTGTAGCATGCCATGTCATGGCTGGCACTGGCATTTCTGCAATAAGTCCCACACTCACCATAACCACTGTACAATGGCCATGTCGAGCATTGGTATTCCATCAGGTATACATGCACCACTCATCCTGTGTGTGTACATAGCATGCATGTGCTACACCTGTGTCCACAGTTATCTGCTACAGACTTAGACACTGTAATCAAACATGGAAATCTATGTGACACACAGATAACACATCCAGCCATGGTATGTATACCTGTGAGTGATGGTGCACAGGACATTGCAGAGCTTATAATACTTGCACAGCAATGTTGTGTCCTTGTACACATTGTGTTCCAGGGTGAAGCCAATCACTGAACAACTACACACATGCATCAAAGCCATGTATACTGTTATTAACAAGGGTTGTCTACACTTGCACTGCATGGTCTTGAGCAACACATATTATGCATGCTGACATGTGTGAGGTGATTGTTTGACTTGTGATACTGTCACCCACCTTCAACCACTATTGAGTATGTTTTGGATTGCTGGTGTGTGTATCTGCTGTAGTGAGGAGTGCATTTGTGTGCATGTGTGCATGTGTGCATGTGTTCATGTGTTCATGTGTGCATGTGTGCATGTGTTCATGTGTGCATGTGTGCATGTGTGCATGTGTGATAACATCATGTACAGATTATAAAGTGTGTTTCCTGTCTTCCTCTCACAGGTGCTGAGGTTGGGTTGGCTGAATGCAGCAGGGAACCTGAAGTCACTGCCATAAATAGTGGAGATGATGATACATGTATTGTGGCAGAGGCAGGTTTGACAGGGTCTGTCGTTGGTCCACCAATCAACAGTACACAGCTTTCCATCCCATCTATGCACACACTCATACTGCCAATACATCCCTCATCACCAATGGCCTTAGCCGAGGGACAGCATACAGTTGGCATTGACCAGGATAGTGTGGTATCCATGGCACATGCATCCCCTCACAGCAGCCATACCCAAATTCCTGGAATGGTACCACATAGGCGGATGTCCAGGGGTTCTCATGGGAGCACCGCTGGTCGTAATGCCCCTGGCAGATGTACCCCCACAGGTCTTACAACCTCAGGTATATTCCAGGCTGTAATGCAGGCACAGGCATGTATGGAACGGTACACCAGACAGGGACTAAGGGTGCAGATGGCCCATAACACCGCCATCAATGACAGTATCCGTGACCTTGCCGGTGCCATCCATAATTACACTGAGGTCATTGATAGATATTGGGGGGAGACATTAGATGCCCTCTACAATGTGTTTTCCATGAGCCAGGACTGTGCAGGATGGTTGAGACGTCGACGCGGATGTATGCCAGCAACATCAAGGGCTGGCAGTCATCGCGGATGACCCACAGATCACAGCCACTCCCATAGTGGCAGTAACAGCCCCAGCAATACTAGTAGACCACATGCACATGGCTCTGGCCAGTCCCAGCAGGGACATGGGTCCAGTCGACATACCTCTGCCTCTGATGAGAGTACCCAGTCAGGCTTGGTACCTGATACTGTCCGTAGCACCCCTGCCAGACACAGGTACCATGTCAGTGCCCAGAGACAATGGTCTGTACAGCCTGGCAGGTACAGTCTGTGGCTGTCCCACAACCTCCCATATATGGCAGCCACATGGTGGAGCTGTGTGCATGCAGACACACACACATAAACCAAACACCTAGGGTTCACACATGCACACACACATTACATCAACATTGGCCCATGCTGTACTGTTGTCCCTCACACACACACACACACACACACACACACACACACACACACACACACACACACATACATGTCGATTGGATGGGTCAATGTTGGGCTCTGGCAAACCAACAACACACCCAGTGCATATGATGAAACCTGTGCCACCTCCTGTCATCTGTAACATTGATGCAGGAACAGGCTAACATGGTGCTGATACACAGGGTGACACTATAGCAGTGTAGCAATGTTAGCATGTTGTCAACAGGAAAGTGTAATGATATCCTTGTAGGTATAGCTGAGCAGGCATGATGCATCAAAGCTATGATTGTCAATGTAGTATTGTTTACACCAGTGTTAAGTCTGAATATGTATTGTCTGCCCATGTGCCACTTGGCTGAAGTGTGTAGTGTTGGCAGCATGTGTTAGTGAGTGGACAGTACGTGTGTGATGTGTGCAGTACAGATTTGCAGGTGTACATCTGTGAACATGGTGTGAGTGCATTGTCTGCATGTACGTACATAGTGGACACATGGGACGTGTGACATACCCTGTATTACACAGTGTTAACATCTCATAGTATCTCTCGGTGACCAGTATGCATTCTACTACAGATATGTTCTAACATGGGTACACATGTGTGTATGACATGATTTGACACTATGCTGTGGGTGATACTGTTACTATCTGTCAATGTTTTGCATTCTGGTAGTATACACAACCTTAACAGCCTGACTATAACCAATCGTTAGATGATGTCCTGACAACTGACACACAGATGTAGGGAACTCAGTAACAGTTGGATCCTTCCAGTACTATACTATAACAGTAACCAGTGGTATTGACCGCCACCCGTTCCTGGGACCACACCTGCTTGGCATATAGCACTCTTAGGTACATGCAAACACACTAGGGATATGTCCAGCCACATCTGGAAATGCATGCAATGGCCTACAATGCATTCTCCGGATGGGACACATATTCTACACAAGGGTATCATACAGACAGATACCTGTTGTCCAACCCATGCTGTATAGCTCTAAGCCAACTATAGCATAGTCATCCACATTTACTATACATAGTATCCCAACAGTACCACATAGGTGGTAGCCCCCAACATGTATGTCAGGTATCGATGTGTACATACAGCCAAGTGTTGTCATCTGTCCTTTGGTATCCACATATCCAAAGGTATTCTGAAGTCCCTCGGTGTATCACATAAGCAATAAGGGGCCTGTATGCATATCCACAAGGCTGTAGTACACCTATAATGACTGTCCATTATTGCCAGACTTTGTTGTGTATGAACATGTCTAGCATATATCCCAGGCATGTACCCTCACTAACACTAGTCTATAGAAACTGTCATGGGTGTGTGTGACACAGATGACCTTGGCCACAGATCACTACAGTGGCCGGACTTGTCACATACATACATATGTGACCTACGATCTGAGAAGCAACGGCACAATCTGTCAAAGGTAACAAATGCATTCATGTAGTATGCAGGCTTCACACCTATGTACTAATTAAGGTCACATGTACATATATGTATTTGCCACACAGATACCTGATGTGTGCAATGCACATACTGTTTTTATCCTGATATGTCATACCGTAGTAAAAGCAAAACCCACAACCCATTGACCAATAGGGTCACACACACATGCTCAGCAATTGCAGGAATCAAACCCCTGCCTAACTATGTTATGACACTAAACACATATGCATTAATACGACGCACTATATGCTTTACTGGGCTTTTAATTTCCACTGCTATATTTGTATGATGCTGACATCATCAGACTTGCCAAAGAGAAATGTACCTCTTTTAAGGTGTTTCCCTAGTCTCCAAAAAGAGCATTTCCTTCAAAGGAAGTCATGCAGACACATACACCCCCCCTGTTTTTATCCTGATATGTCATACCGTAGTAAAAGCAAAACCCACAACCCATTCACCAATAGTGTCACACACACATGCTCAGCAATTGCAGGAATCAAACCCCTACCTAACTATGTTATGACACTAGACACATACGCATTAATATAATGCGCTATATGCTTTACTGGGCTTTTAATTTCCACTGCTATATTTGTATGATGTTGACATCATCAGACTTGCCAAAGAGGAATATACCTCTTTTATGGTGTTTCCCTTGTCTCCAAAAAAAGCATTTCCTTCAAAGGAAGTCATACAGACACATACACCCCCCCCCCATTTTTATCCTGATATGTCATACCGTAGTAAAAGCAAAACCCACAACCCATTGACCAATAGTGTCACACACATGCTCAGCAATTGCAGGAATCAAACCCCTACCTAATTATGTTATGACACTTGACACATACGCATTAATACAACTTGCTATATGCTTTATTGGGCTTTTAATTTCCACTGCTATATTTGTATGATGCTGACATCATCAGACTTGCCAAAGAGGAATATACCTCTTTTAAGGTGTTTCCCTAGTCTCCAAAAAGAGCATTTCCTTCAAAGGAAGTCATATAGATGCATACACCCCCCCTCGTTTTTATCCTGATATATCATACTGTAGTAAAAGCAAAACCCACAACCCATTGACCAATAGTGTCACACACACATACTCAGCAATTGCAGGAATCAAACCCCTACCTAACTATGTTATGACACTAGACACATATGCATTAATACAACACGCTATATACTTTACTGGGCTTTTAATTTCCACTGCTATATTTGTATGATGCTGACATCATCAGACTTGCCAAAGAGGAATATACCTCTTTTAAGGTGTTTCCCTAGTCTCCAAAAAGAGCATTTCCTTCAAAGGAAGTCATACAGACACATACACCCCCCCCCCTGTTTTTATCCTGATATGTCATACCGTAGTAAAAGCAAAACCCACAACCCATTGACCAATAATGTCACACATTGACCAATAATGTCACACACACATGCTCAGCAATTGCAGGAATCAAACCCCTACCTAACTATGTTATGACACTAGACACATACGCATTAATACGATGCACTATATGCTTGACTGGGCTTTTAATTTCCACTGCTATATTTGTATGATGCTGACATCGTCAGACTTGCCAAAGAGGAATATACCTCTTTTAAGGTGTTTCCCTAGTCTCCAAAAAGAGCATTTCCTTCAAAGGAAGTCATACAGACACATACACTTAGCAAATGCAGGATTCAAACCCCTATCCAATTATGTTATGACACGAGAGACATACACATTAACATGACATGCTATATGCCTTAGTGCGGTTTTCATTTCCACTGCTATATTTGTAGGATGCTGACATCATCAGACTTGCCAAAGGGGAATATACCTCTTTTAAGGTGTTTCCCTAATCTCCAAAAAGGGCATTTCTCTGAAAGGAAGCCGCACAGACACATACACCCCCCTCCACACACACACACTCAGCAATGGCAGAATTCAAACCCCTACCTAACTACGTTATGACACTAGACACATATCCATTAACACGACGCACTACATGCTTTACTGGTGTTTTTATTTCCACTGCTATATTTGTAGGATGCTGACATCATCAGACTTGCCAAAGAGGAATATACCTCTTTTAAGGTGTTTCCCTAGTCTCCAGAAAGGGTACTCCTTTCAAATGAAGTCACACAGATACATCCACCCCCACACACTCAACAACTGCAGGATTCAAACTCCTACATAACTATGTTATAACACTAAAGACATATGCATCAACACGACACGCTATATGCTTTACTGGGGTCTTCATTTCCACTGATATATTTGTAGGATGCTGACATCATCAGACTAGACATGGTAATGTGTGTGCACTTTGTTTTATGCAATCCCAGGACTGCACCATGGGGACAGCAGGTATTAACAGCTTGAACAGGACTCCACAATTCTTAGTTTGTGTGATCTATCTGTGGACCAGTTGCCAATCCATCATATGACAATACATATTTATACACAGAGTGTTGATTTTGTGGACACGACATGTGTCTGGGATATTGGAAAAGGGCTATTCAAGATTTATGTGGGATGTGTGTAGCTCATTTCAGTGATGTATGTCCTGGGTGACTGCCTTGCAAACAGTCTAGTGGTTTGGGAACCATGATCTGCCCATGAACAGACCAAAGTTGGTAGGGCTGTGTGTTTGTCAGCTTCCAATAGCTCTGTTTATGACTTCAATCCTGATGGACCTCATGGCCTTGCAGATCAGACGTCATAGGCATATAAGACTATAGTTCCCATGGTCTGTTGTACACCGACACTTGTGGAGTGTGCCATATGTTGCTGTAGCCTATTCAATGGTTTCATATCCTGTAGAGAGGGTAAGGCTCAACAGACTGCTCAGGTGCAGGGTCTGTTTGCTCTGCAGTTCACTTATGACACATATAGGGAAACAATGTAATCCAATCGATGCCATGTTTTCAGCTTTGGAAGGAGCTTTTTACCCATTCTACATGTGATATCTCCTGGTATGATGATAGGGCCTTCTCTCAGTGGGAGGTGGCTATGTATGTATGGGCTTGCGTGACAGGATGTTGGCATTGTCAGTCATTTACAGTTGGCCCTGACTCAGGACATATATGAGTGTACATTGCTATTTATGACATAGATGAAGGAATTGTCATAGTTCTGTCTGGACTCCTTCAAAGATAATCTTACAAAACACCAACAAACATAGGCACTAAACCTGTGTTATACTCTTTTACACACTTAACACCCTACTGATCCTTTTTGATCAGTCAAAAGAGTATTTCATCATAATATCCTGACATGTCCAAAGGTTGGTTTCGTGTGTACTCTCCAGTCCAGCTGGTGAATATGGGGATTTTGAGGCAATGTTACAACTGCCTTATGTACACAGACAACCCTCTCCTCCTCCCACCAAACTCAGATATTTGTGAGAGATGCAACTATATAGACAAACTGGAGGCTGAGCTCTCTAGACCCATGACTGGCACAGTCTATCAGGAGAAGAAGGTAACCACACACACCACAACTCCAGTGTCACATAGACCTATAGCAACAGCAGACCAAACACATATACACACAGAAACATACTCGGAGGCTCTAAATAAAACTCTGCCTAAGCAGCAGAGACCCCCAAAGCAGACACCCAAACAACTGCTTCCCCACAACTATACCCACATATCAGAAAGTACACAATGTCAGTGTGCCACACAGTCACTGCCCTTAAGGCTAAACAACACACCTAATACACCTGTGATAGGTGATGCTATTGTCAGACACACTGACGTCCCACTCACCAGGCTGAACAAGGAGAAGGTCACTGTAAGCTGTCTGTCGGGTACCAGGATCCGCCACATAACACATGCACTCAGGTCACTCCAAAGCAAGTACAGATATGACTCCATCATTGTCCATGCTGGTGTGAATGTCCTGAGATGTTCCTCTCTGGACTACAGCAAAAGAAACATAGAGGAGCTCTATGATCATGTAGCCCAGGCCGGTATGACCCTGACCTTGTGTAGCATCTTACCATCACCAAGAATGATGCCACAGTATAAAGACAACATGATCAATTTTAACAGTTGCCTAACGTATTTGTGTCATTCACAGGGGATCCAGTGTCTGTCGGCCTGGGATGACATGCTCATCATGCCACATTGCTTCACTAGGGATGGCTTACACCTGTCACCCCTGGGCTTTTGAATACTGGCTAAGGAACTTGCCACCCCCATAGTGCCTTTTTTAGGCAAGGCTCAGAAGACAAACCCACCTCCATAGATAATACAAGGTAAAGAAACTAAGGGTAATGCTGCTCAATGCCAGAAGTCTACACCTCTAAATG
The DNA here is from genome assembly GCF_019279795.1 of Protopterus annectens. Lineage (NCBI taxonomy): Eukaryota > Metazoa > Chordata > Ceratodontiformes > Protopteridae > Protopterus > Protopterus annectens. The sequence goes on along the minus strand of NC_056744.1, from coordinate 1,065,976,220 downwards.
CACACACTCAAGGCTCTCTTCAGTATGGGGAATATCAATATCTGTGCAGTAACAGAAACCTGGTTCAAGGCTCACGAAAGCACCCCAAAACCACCAGGTTACACTTCATACGTTGCTTTTCGGCCACAATAACCAGGCCACACCACAAAAGGAGGGGGAGCATCCATATACATCAAGGATACACAAACCTCCAGGTTAGTAGCACTGCACAAAGCATCGGAGACCATCCAGGTGTAACTAACAGTGGACTAAACTGCCTTTCAGGTTGTAGCCTGCTACAGACCACCCTCCCAAACTCAGGGACCCCACCCGGCTTTCCTGAGAACACTGGAGAATATGTAGGTCTCTCCAAACACCATTATATTGGGTGACTTCGACTAGCCAATCATTGACTGGGAATACTACTCAAGCCCCAACACCCTCGCCCAATGGTTCCTCAAATATATAAACTCAAATGCTATGGAACAACTGGTCACCACCCCTACAAGAGGGGTATACATATTGGACCTGGTCATCACCAGCATGGGGACTCTATATTCCACACCAGAGGTATACCCCTCATTGGTAAGGTCAGACCATACATTTATCTCATTGGACATCCATATCCCATCCCCACCCCTAGCCAAGGTAATCTCATTGAGGAACTTCTCAGAAGCAAACTTCACACTTCTCAGAACTGAGGTGGTTTCCATCAAAGCCCCCGGGCCAGTGGGAACTATGACTCATTCCACAGTATCCTTTAGAAACCCATTGTATGGACACCTACAGGAAAGCATGGATCATGCTATCCCACATGAATCCAAGACTCACTCCTCTAAAGGCAAGTGACCTGTCTGGTGGACCCCGGCCATAAATAAGCTATGCAACAAAAGGAGGAGGCTACTACATGATAGAGCAGTATCCCACAAAGGAGAGGCATCTCTGATCAGTACTAGCAAAAAGCTACAATCACTCATAAAATCATCTAAGGCCAGCTTCAACAGTAAGATTGCACAAGACACTAAAGACAATCACAAGGCCTTCTTTAGTTATGTCAGGAACATGGGTAGCAACTCCCAGATATGCTCTGAGTTAGTGCATAATGACAACAAAATACACTGAACCCACAGACATTGCCAGCATCCTGGCAGACAGGTTCAGTGCATATTTCTCCCCCTATCCCCCAAAAGTACAAATGTCCATCCCAACAGAGTGTAGCCTTCCTGACATCACAGATGAACATGTCAGAGCTGCCCTCTCCAAAGCAATAACACAATATCAGTGGGACCAGATAGTGTCCCAGGCTGAGTCTTACACGAGCGTCATGAAGAACATAACCCTCACATAACGTCACTGTTCAATATCAGACTTACTACAGGATATGTACCCAAGGAATTGTGTACAGCAACAGTGGTCCCACTCTACAAAGGTGGTGCCACAAGGGACTCTGGACACTATCACCCTATAAGCCTGACTAGCCTGGTCTGCAAAGCTATGGAGCGTATCATCATGGAACTCATAAACAAACATCGGCAACCTCCAGACACTGGATCCTACCCAATTCACCTTTGTTAAGGGCAGATCTTGCCTCTTGCACCTGGTTGACTTCTTTGAATCAATTACCAGGGCCACAGACACAGGGAAGGTAGTCCACACAGCCTACCTGGACCTCCCAAAAGCCTTTGACACAATACCCCACTCGGGCATCTTAAATACACTCACCAGCTTAGATATCAACACATATGTCACAAGTTGGATTGCAAACTGGATCAGGGATAGCACCCACATGGTCGGAATTGCAAGTGCCATGTTAGACTCTACACCAGTTACATGTGGCATCCCACAAGGCTCAGTTCTGGGACCTCTCTTGTTCAGTATATATTTCTCTGAGGTACAGGCTAACATGGGAGGACTATGGCTGACCAAGTTCGCAGATGACTGCAAACTCGGTGCCATAATCGACTCTCCAGCTGACACAAGCATCCTCCTAAAGGGTCTCATAGAGATGGATAACTGGTGCCAGAGCCATAGCCTAAAGCTAAATGCCATAAAATGCGTAGTCATCCCCTCTGGGAATAACAAAGTGCACACAGATTACCACATAGGTGGTAATCCATTACGTACAGAAGGTGTACTTAGGGATTTGGGGACCAAAGTAGATAGTAATCTCTCCTTTGAAAATCACATTGCCAGAGTGGTTAGGTAGACCTTCTATATATCCCACCTTATCCCAAAAGGTTTCACATCTAAATCAAGAGAGGTCATTGTGCACCTCTACTCATCAGGCCCATACTTGGGTACAATGCCCCATTTGGGATGTCCCTTACCTGACACCTGCAGCAACTGTAATGACCCCAAAGGTACCTCACCAAGTGGAACAGGAGACTCATACAGATGCCCTAAGCAGTTCAGCTACAGAAACTCCAGCTGTACTCATTTGCTTACCGCCTACCCAGATGCGATCTGTGTCTGCCTTATACAGCCATGTCCAACCCAGACGTATTGGTCATGCTCCACCTCAGGATATCAGAATCCCTTACAGCTACATGCTCCAGGGACTTCAACCTCAGCACAGAATTAATAGGACATGCTGGAGGGACAGATTCATATCCCAGAAGCTCCCCTGACTCTGGAATGAAATCCCAGTCCAAGTTAGGCAGATCCCCTCACTGATCCTCTTCAAGGAAAATCTTGACGAGTGGGTGGGTGATCATACGTTTACCCCTGGGATCTCTTCTGGGTCCCTGCTAGACAGAGGCACAATACACTAACCATACGATGGCTATCTTGTGTGACCTACTATTCAAAGGCACAGTATACTAGTCTACAGGGTGGTGAAAGCCAAACATACTCTGGCTAGGCTTATGAATGCCCTAGGGCTGATACCTAGTATCAACCTATGAACCTATGTACCTATGATAATGTTTGGAGTGCACATTGTTTATTGATGATACTGACTGCAGATTTGTTATCTTCTTTGCTTTCCAACTTTCTATGTACAACCTATGTATCTGTAGTACATATTTGATTATGGCAGGGTTCCAAGATGTTATATATGTGTCTGTTGTCTTATAGCTGTGTGCACAAGGCCGGATTGGTGGCTAGTGAGAGGTTCCTGGGTTAACACGTGAACTGCCAGATATGTCTGGTCCACTGTTGCACTCAGATATGGCCTAAGTGTGTGAACATGCCCAGTTTGCCCTTTCAGTGTTTTGTTGCCTGACATTTGTCTCATTTATTCAAGTGTGTGAGCATGCCCAGTGTGACCTTTCAGTATGCTGCTGTCTGGAGTCCACTACATTTGTTACCATGTGTGAACATGCCCAATATTAACATGTATACTATGTGTGTTGGAAATAAAGTTATATTTATACTGCAAGGCTTACCTTTGTGTCATAACTCGACATGAATTATGCTGTGACTGCGGGGTTTCCATGAGACACTTTGCATAGACTTATCAGCATGTCTTCATACAGGCTGACCAGTGAAATGCTGTTGTGGTTTAGTGGGTCGGTACTGTGACTATAGTGCACAGTATCCTAGATTCGAGGCCTGTCACTGCTTTAAATTTTCATACTGGGCAGACCAGACTGCTTAAGGTCCAGTAAAGCATATATGTGCATGTTTACCTGCTTTTGCTCAACTATGCCCAACTTTGACCAGACTTGCCCAACGTTGCTCAACATTTTTCAACATTGCTGAACGTTGGCCAATATTGCTCAACATTGCCCAAAATTGTGCCAGTTAGTGTGTACGATTATGTTTACATACAATGGTGGGGGGCTGTTTGGCTCAGGCCTATGCTGATCCTGCTGCAGCTGTTTTCACAGGATCATATTATATAGCATAGCACATACCATGACAATTTGGGTACATGTAGTTGGTGAGTACTGCAAGGCTCCACCAGATGTGTCCAGGCACCGGAACCGTGACTTGAGCAGCTCAAACACACGCTTGATTACATTTCGTGTTTGTGAGTGTGCCTCATTATGGCGTTCCTGTTCAGGTGTGTGTGCATTTCTGATGGGTGTCATCAGCCACGGCTCCAGTGCATATCCAGCATCCACCACTAGGTGACCATGAGGGATGTCCCCATTGGCAAATGTCTGGTACAGCTGTGTCAGATGCCAGATATGGGAATTGTGGTAGCTTCCAGGGCAGCCAGCACACACATTCATTATTATGCCCTGGGCATCACACACAACCTGGCAGTTGATGGAGGGGAAGCCCTTGCAGTTAATGCAGGCCCTACCCTGCTCACCAGCTGGTGCTTTGATGCATATGTGCGTGCAGTCTATTGCACCCACTACCTCAGGGTATTCTGCTATTTGCTGGAAAAGACGCATATTGCTGGCCAATACCTCATGGGAATTGGGGAAATATACATGATCACTGGCATGTGCTGACATGGCATCCAGGAACCGGTGCAGTACCCTGGATGCTGATGCCTGTGATATCCCCATCATATCACCAGTTGGTCTCTGGAAGGTACCTGTTGCTAGTATTCATAGGCCAACACATACCTTGGTTTCCACTGGAATGGGTTCCTGTCTGTTGGTTCTGTGTGTGAGGCATGGCATGTACAACTCATCAATTTGCTGCATGAGGTCTCTGTCCACTCTATAGTGCTCCACTATCTCCAGCTCATGTAGCCCCTGGTAGGTTACCCTGAGCCTGTACACTCTTCTCTGTCTCCTCACTGGGGGTTGCTCAGCAGCATTCACATTGTCACCACCCTCAGCATGTTGCATATGTCGCCTTATGACAGCAATGGCAGCCCCTAACATTTCTTTGTCTCAGTAAAGCTTTTTGAGTATTCACTTCTCTTAGCTTACTGCAGTGCTGCAGTGGCTATGAGGAAAACATGGTGGAAAGTTGGTTTCAGAGTTTTAAGTGCTGGGCTGGGCTGGGCTAGTGTACTGCCTGTGTAATTGCCTGATTCTGATTGTTTTCACCTGCTAGCTCTACTGATTCTCCCTGGTTAACTTCCTACTCTTTGTTGTGCTTCCTTTTCCCTTTCTGTTTCCACAGGGGGCAGCACCGTGCACACAAGTGCAAACACGCGCACACCAGCTTACACGCGCACACACATGCTTACACGGCCTAACACTTGCTAATTCCTGCTTAAACGTGCGCACACAGGTGCAAACACGCTTACACAGATTTCAACATCCTTACACATACTTACTCCAGCCTAAACGCACACACACGGGCGCACACGCGCGCACACAGTATTACTCAGATTCGCGGGTGTGCACCCACGTGCAAACACGTTGCAGCCACTTCAGCCAGAAACTTTAGTGTTATCCACGGCATACACCTTCTATTTCTTGACTTTAGCTAGGATACCCGGTGACACACCTCTTCCAGTGATGAGTAACTGACAGCAGACACATGCCACTCTGCTCCAATGAGCTTACATTCTTTCATACATACCCCCCTCTTGATGTCACCTATCTTCTACTCTGTTACTCCCCTTATCCTACTCTTACACTCCACTGACTGTGCTCATTTGCTATGTAAACTTGGGATTCACTATCCTTACCCTCATTTGCATAGGACTGCCTACTGATGCTTGGTTACATCTCTTAGACTGAGTTCCCCTCTTAGCAACCTCTACTCGGTAGCCATGTTGTCTTCAGCCTGCCATTCACTTGCATTGTATGGTATGATATTCTATAAATTCCCTATTTGTGCCTTTTAATTTTTGGTTTTCTGTTTTTTTAGAGCACAGCACGTTTGTGCGGCACTGCACTACGCTTAAACTTCAGAGATCGGAGGAAAAAAAATGATTTCTTTTTTAATATTTCATTGGGGAACATTGCCAATGGTCGTATATTTGGCTATTAGCATGCTTCCTCAACTGGATGCAGCCTTTATTTGGAGCTGTCATGGCTCCGTTTTGCTATTTGCAGAACGGTACTCAGTTCTCAACTGAGTACATTTCTGCAAATAACACTGCTCTTATTCAGACAGGTTTGGGTTTCCTGGATCACAAATTTACCTCATTTGCATGCCTTTCGGCAGCAATTGAGGTAATTTGCATATGCTAACCCTATCCGTGTAAGAGCCGTTTTAGGAGCTCTATTGCATGTCCCTGACGGCTGTTCCTGGATCGCTCGTCGGACATGTTGGCTGCATGAAGTCTTACTCTACTCTTAGACTCCGTGCAAGCCTTCGTGAATCTGGCCCAAGATGTAATTTTAGGTTACGTTTGACCAAGATTGTCTACGAGCAACCAAATGCTTCATCTTGGGCCATCCATTGCATATAAATTCTACCCTTTTTTTAATACTGAGAATAACTTCAAACCAAAATTTGGTAAAAGCACAAATGTTTCCCAACAGTCAGTTGATAAAATACTGGCTGATTTTCCTTTTATAAATATCACTAAATTTGTCTGTGAATTGGTAGAATGCTAAAACTGGTCCAGTATCTTGAAAATGTAGGTTATAAATAATTTTAAAATAAAAGCAGACTGATATTATTGCAAATGATAGTGTTAGCTAGAAAAACATTTATGTTTGTAAATAAATGTCAAATAAATAAATACATAAATACATAAATAAAGGTTTCATTTAGAGTGATGTTTTATATTTTAATATGGAGAAAGCAAAGAAAAAAAAGTAAATTGGATATTAGTTTTGCATTTATTTTTTTCACAAATACATGTTCCTTCAAAGTTAATTAAATTAAGTAAATAAAATGCCCTCAAAATAGAAACAAGTCTGGTAAAAGGAATGTGTAGAGCCCAAGGCATGTGAATTTATTTGTGTTGTCGAGATTTTGTCTTACTCATGTCTTTGTTATTCAAGTGCTAGCTTAAATACCCTCATTGCAGTACAAAGAAAAGTAATATTTTTCAGCTTCAGAAATGATATAACTATATATCAGGACCCAACTTATGTGAACCCAATCGGAATGAGAATAAAAACTACAAGAAAAGAACATTATTCTTAAATAACTAGCAGCTGGCATAAGACAGATTATAGCGAAAATGTTGACTATATGGATGCTGTTTCATATAAGTCTTAATAAACTGGTTTGCCACAAGCCAGCCTCATTGCATCCTCCAATTCAGTGAACTATGCCTCTCACACCTACCCATGTCAATTTTTCTTACTCTGAGGTACATAGTCTCAGAGATGACTAAAGTAGTCAAAGTCATAGAGTTAATCAAATACTTTATTGAATTTTTTTAGAAATATACTAGGGTTAATGCATACAGAATAAAGTTTATTTAGTAAATCTACAGCTTAGGTAACCTAATGTATAATTGTTAATGTTTTTTCAATAAGAATCATTCAGATTATTATTAGTAGTAATACCACTCATAGCATTCTTACAGCATTCAGTACCAAGGTAATGGCATACATATTTGCAATTTTGCCACATATACTAAAACTAAATGTACTGTATGTTTCCTGCAAGTAAATATGAAAAGTTCACAGTGTTACATTCACCTCCCAGCCTCTTTGTCTTTCATCTCTGAAGAGTTTAGCGAAATCCTGATTTTTTCAAGTGACGGTTTCCAAGCCATTATGAAACAGCTTAAGACAACCATGAAAAAAAATGCTTGAGACCTGATCTGACCTTGAAGTGTGTGTTTCATGCTGGATAGCTTGCTTGTTCTTTTTCTGCTCTCAGTCCCCTTTCTGCTATGGTCATTCATACTGTATTGTAATGGGTTTTCTACCTAGTTATATTTAGTCTGTTGACAAAAGCAATAATCTATATGTTGCTCTTGAGTCCAATGTTCTAATATTTTATTGCAGAAGCATCATGTAGTGGTAAACCTTTTTTTGAGAGACATACTTCCTGAAGACTCAGACATGTAACACTAGATGGTTTGCAAATTGTACAGATGACGTAACGCAAAGGATTGCTTTAGAAAATTTGCTGCTTTACCACGACAAAAGAAAGACTGATGTTTTATTTATTAATTAGTGAATCAGTTCATAGTATGAGGTTTTACCTTCTCAGATGAATATTTTGTCATGAGTATTCTTAAGTTTCTGAGTCCTGGTAAAGGAAGGAGACTTAAAAGCCCCCTACCTGCACAGATATAATTATACATACACACACACACACACACACACACACACACACACACACACACACACACACACACACACACACACACACACACACACAAACACACACACAGACACTTGTGATGGTAGGCTTAAATCAGTCACTGGAGGCAGTACTGTAGTTATTAAACATATTCTTTGCTGTACAGCTTTGGGCGGGGGTCAGGCTCATAATAATCCAGTTATTGCAAATAAAACTTCCAGAATCCAACAGACTTCTATGTTCTCTAATTGCTTTTCAAAGCAAT